>NC_045734.1:2862221-2872143 GCF_008692095.1 Etheostoma spectabile | reverse complement strand
GTGTGTGTGTGTGTGTGTGTGTGTGTGTGTGTGTGTGTGTGTGTGTGTGTGTAGCTCCAACAGCAGCAGCATCTCCCCAGACAGCTGGGCCAAGGCCAGAGGAATCCATACCCCCAAGTCAATCAGTACCAAGGTGAGACACACATGCATCCATTTCATCTGTGCGACAATACACATCCAATCGCACATGCACACTTGGTCTGGAACAAGTATGGTATACATGGTAGAGAGCCAAGACACGTTTCTCAGATTTTACAGTTCACTCTCTGACATATTCAGAGACATATTCACACACAAACACATAAAAATATGGATGCAAACAGCCGCGCTGACTGTCTGTCTGTCTGTCAGATACATCCGTTGGCGCTTAGATGCTCTTCAGCCTCTTCCTCCCTCTCCTCTTTCCTCTCTCACTCTCTTTACAAAAAAAAATAGAATATTCCTGCTCTGCCTGTTACCACGGCAACTTGTCTGTCCTGGATCCCCCAGAGTTCCGGTGAAGTCAGAGAGATGGATGAGAGGAGGGAAGTGGTAGAGAGGGGGGAGGCTGGAGGAATAGGTAGATGGTCTGGTAGGTAGATGTAGAGGTTAGGAAAAGAAAGAAAGAGAGAGAGAGAGAGAGAGAGAGAGAGAGAGAGGAGTGGGTGAGAGGATGGACAGACAAAGAAAAACACAGAGAGGGAGGAGAGTCCAGCCAAAAGCCATTTATAGACATCAGAGAGTCTGGAAGATGAAATGGAGAGGAAGAGGGGGCTTCAGCATGAAACTCTGGCCTAGAAATGTATCTGTTAGTTCAGCTATCCTCCTGTATCAGTCATTGGAAAGCAATGATTGCGCTCGTATGACCTGCTATAACATAATGATACTCTCCGTTCTTACTAAGATTTATATTAAGTGATACGTGGAAGAGATGCGGCTGTTGCATTACTTCCAACTGTGCTCACTCCCTACTTTCTTACAAGTCTGGAGTGTGTGATCCTCTTCGTTCTGACTCCTCTGTTACAGTTCCAGTCCTCGCTGTGAGGTGAGGGATTAGTGGAATGATGTCAGAAGTGGGTTTATTAGAGGATTTAGAGCCATTTCCACGCTAGGAGACCTCCTCAGCTCTGCCACTACAGAGGCTCTTATAGGAAAACGTGTAGCGAAGTGAGATGCTGGCGCTTCACTGTGTTTTATCGGATGAACTAAATTGGGAGGGAGGCATTTGTTTTCAGAGTAAACAGGTTGTCTCTGAGCATACATCTTTGCCTCAGCAGTGACTTACAGTATTAGAATGGTCTTAGGTGCCATTTGATGATTTAAGTGGAGTAAATATACAGGCTTCAAAGCTGTTTTACAGAAGTCCAGCTCCTTTGGGATTTCTGTCCCCTTATGCCTCTCTAATTCTTTCCCAACTGCATTGTCTCCGTTCTCTGGTTTTAACTCTGATTCTCCTCTTCTAGGCCCTCCTCAGGACTTGGCATCCAGAAGCCAGGCTCTCCAGAACATCCGGGCCGCCCGTCTGCTACAACAGCAGCAGCAGAACCAGCAGCAGATGGTCCAGATGGGTTCTGTACAGGGACAAGGGGGCTCCGTGGGACCCCAGACTGACATGGGCTTACCCTATGGTAACCAGGGGTCCAACCAGGGTTCCTTGTACGGCCTCAACCCCTCCATGAGCCAAATGATCCACCAGCAGCAGCACCAGAGCCAAAGTGTCCAAGCCTCCATGGGTCTTCCACCGCAGCACAACCCCGCCGGAGGGCCACCCCGGCAGGCAGGTGCAGGTCCTGGGGTCGGGGGTATGCCCGGAGGCCCCGGAGGTGCTGGAGCTGTAGGGTATGGCGGACAGGGGATGTTAATGAACTCCATGAGCCAGCAACCCCTCAAAGGCCCTCCCAACGCCAAAGCCCAAGCACAGAGACTACAAAGCATGTTGGGAGCAGGAGGAGGAGGCGGGGGAATGGCGGCGGGTGGCTGGCCGCAGCAGCAAGGACAGAGTCTGCAGGCCATGGGGGGAGGAGTCGGAAGGACTACAGGAGGCGGGGGAGGAGACATGGTGGGTTTCAGCTCCAGCCAGGGTTATGGGATGCAGCCGGGTCAACCCCCGCGCATGGCCAAGCAACACTTTCAGGGTCCAGGCCAGGGGATGAGCCAGGGAATGGACCCCAGAGTGGGCAACCCAGCAGCCGGTATGGGCAGCCCAATGATGGGCCCTCACATGGGCGCTCAGCCCAGGACCAACCAGCCCCGGCCCATGGTCATAAACCAGGGGATGAACCAGGGGGTGATGGGCCAGGGGATGACTGGGATGGCGGGGTTTGGGCCGGGCCCTGGGGGGCCTGGAATAGGGGCAGGGGGGGGAGGAGGTGGACCCTATGGACCAGGGGGAGTCGGGGTTGGAGGTCAGCCACCAGGCTACCAGAGGACAGCCAATCAGGACATGTCATCCTATGGATATGGGGGCGGGCCCTCAGGGGGAGGAGCCTTCGGAATGGGCGATGGCTCAGGGGCAGAGCTGGACTCAAGTGATGGTTGGATGGAGGAGTTTTTCCCGAACCAATAGCCAAGGGGGAAACTGGAGATGAGTTTTTACTGGATGAACTAAACATTAAAGTAGGACAAATGTTAAAACCTGAGAAAGTAAAACAAAAAAGGATGACATGATGTGGACTGGCATGTTTTTGTTTTGTAAAACATGAGCAAAGTTATAAATTAGTTCCTGTTATGTTTTGTGTGTGTGTGTGTGTGTGTGTTTGAGAGATGGAGAGAGCGATCATTTTGTCTTGTGCATATTAATGATAAACCAATATAGAGATTAAGAGGTGTGTTTCATTAGTTTCCCTCTTTCTCCATGGAATGAATTTTTCTCATGTTCCAGTGTTTGAAAGCCAGCCCCGTTTACACAACAGCGCTTTGAGGCCGAGCTTCAGCAGGGGCTGACTGAACACCGCAGACTGATGAAGGGGAAGGAAGATTTGTTCTAAGACAGCAAATCATTTGTGTTTGTGCCACCCAGCTCAGTGCTTTAGATCTCTCAACTGTGTGAGGAGCTGAAGGGAGTAGAAAGCACTCTCAGCGCTCCCATTTCCTCTCTTAGATTTGTGCCCCCCATATATGCACACACACACACACACACAAACACACAAATACAAATATGTTGCCTTCGCGATCTCTCTGAATGTGTTCTATTTTTCACTTGACTCTCTCTTTCTCTCTTCTCTCTCTCTCTCTTCTCTCTTCTCCTCTCTCTCTCTCTCTCTCTCCTCTCTCTCTCTCTCTCTCTCTCTCATATCCTCCTTTCTCCCTCCTCCCGCCTTCCTTCCTCCTCTCCAGAGACTCGTTGCACACTCTCAGCGACTCCTTTCTCTGTTAAATTGTGAACATCACAACAGAACAAATATGTCTCTCTATTGTGCACCACAAGCGCACTCTGCCCTCTAGTGCTTTTGCTAGGCAACGGACCTGAGTCACAGGGTTTTTTTGGCGGGGGGGGGGGGGCTCATTTGGCGTGGCTGTTGATGACGGGTATGCATGCGAGTGGAAAAAGATGAGAAAGAGGGAGAGATAAGGCAGCTAAAGGAAGCACTTGGACTCAAAGGCTCGAACACACACACCCCCACACACACAGCATCAGCTGGGAGGATGAGCGGATGTGTGAGAGGCAGCTAACGGAGTTAATTCCATTAAACCCTCTGCCTGTGTGACACAAACCACACCGTGTACATCAGGCTGACACGAGGCAAAACGATCACTGGGCACTGAATGTATTCAAGCACCACAAGTGACTTCTACTTTTTAAGAAAGAAAAAAAAGCTCATTGAAAGCCCACCCTCATGTTTTGTTTGTTGCTGTGTTTAATCTCTAACAATGATGCTGGTTGTGTCTTTGTCGAATTAGATTTAAAAAAAAAAAAAAAAAAAACAAAAAAAAAAAGTAGCCTTCTTTGTAGTTTGTGTGTCTTAAGAAAATCTGTTGTCTCCCCCGTCGCAGCACAGCTTTCCCTCCCATTGTGACACAGCTGGTTGTCAATCACTGTGGCCCCGCCCTGCTTCACACATGGCCCCGCCCTGCTTTACACCATGGCCCCGACACCGTGGCCCCGCCCTGCTTTACACCATGGCCCCGCCCTGCTTTACACCATGGCCCCGACACCGTGGCCCCGCCCTGCTTTACACCATGGCTTCTCTTGTACCTCAGCTATAAAACGCCCTCGCTCCCAACTAGAACCTAACTGTGCTATACTGTAACACTACTGTGAAGAAATACCAGTTGCCCCCCCCCCCCCCCGACTAGGAAAATGAACCACTGCTAAGCCTTGAACTTGTTTTATAGACGGTGTCACTCCCCGATGTGAGTCGAGTGCAGATTTGAGTTGCGCATGCTCAGATTTAAACGGTTTACAGCATAACGTGTCATACTGAAATTTGTGAAATCCATAACATAATAAACTTATCTCAATACAAACAATAACAGAAGATGGGAATCATTTCAGAAACGTCGCTATCTATGATTGTTTGATTGCTAACGTTAGCTCAAAACGCCATTCAAGTGACAGCCTTTGTTGTGTTTGATGCTAACTTGTTGTCAGAACTTGGTTAAGTAGGTCCATTTTTACTGTATTGACATTACAGAAGTCTCACGTTAGCATCTCGTATGCTACTTATCGCAAAGTGACGCATGCGCGACTCAAATCTGCACTTGACTCACATCAGGGACTACCAGCCCGTGGAGGGACTTCAGACAGCTGATCGGGTTCAAAGAATGACGACGGTTAGCGCCAGTAAGCATCAAAACAGTCAGTGCTTCCTCTGAAGTCAGTGTCTCCCCTTCTTTGAGCTTTCTTCATTTCATTCATCGTCAACAAGCTGTCCACTAATGGTTGAGTAATAAATGTGTCGAAATAGGTTTTACAGTAGTCCTTGGAAAGAAAACACCTTCCTTCTCTGTTTTTGTACTCTCGCTTTAAAAAGACGAATGAAAGCGTGTTTGTACTTGTATCCCTTTGTATTTATCTCATCAGAGTGAAAGTTTGGAGGGTGATGCTGTAATCAACAAACCAAAAAGCCTTTCTTCTCTGTAAACTAACACATTTGTTCTCCTGGCTGTTGATGTTGTATGATGCAACCCCTTTAAATACAGACTGGCCGTCCTGTAGGCGTCACTGCGTTCGGCAGAACCCACGAAATGACGTCCTGTACTTATGATTTTGTCATGTTTGTGGAGCAGAAGTTCTCTGTGTGGAGTGTAACGGGCCTACGGCAGCCAGATGTTTTTCAGGTTGTAGTGGTCCCCAGTTATATCGGGGGGGGGGGTCAAATAAAGAACAACCCTGTGTCGTGTCAAGATAAACCCTTGGATTGTTTGAGCCTTCTTTGTGCAGGAAATGCAGTGCAGCATTTGCCCCTTCTGGGGCACCGCTGCGCATGCGTTCAGATCTTTGAATAGTGCTCCAGGACAACGCCAGTGTCCAGTGTGTCACTCCCAGATGTGAGGCGAGTGCAGATGTGAGCCGCACAGGCTCACATTTAAACGGTGTACGGCATAACGTGTCATCCTGAAATCTGTGAAATCCATGAAATAAACTTTTCTCATCACAAACAATAAAAATAACAACAAAAAATAAAAAGATGATGGGAATAATTTCAAAAATGTTGTAGCTATCTATGATTGTTTGATTGCTAACGTTAGCTCAAATAGGCATTCAAGTTCCAGCCTTTGTTGTGTTTGATTGCTAGCTTGTAGCTAAGCTAGCAGTCATTTCAAAACGTTTTAGCTATCTATGGTTGTTTGATTGCTAACATTAGCTCAAAACACACTCAAACACAGCCTTTGTTGGGTTTGATGCTAACGTTAGCTCAAAACGCCATTCAAGTGACCACTTTTGTTGTTTTCGATGCTATCGTTAGCTCAAAACGCCATTCAAATGACAGCCTTTGTTGTGTTTGATGCTAACTCGTAGCCAGCAGTGAACCAACTGGGTTAAGTAGGTCAGTTTTTACTGTATTGCTATTCCACAAGTCTCATGTTAGCATCTTGTATGCTACTTGTCGTAAAGTGACGCATGCACGACTCAAATCTGCACTTGACTCACGTGGGGGACTGACACAATGAAACGGAGGCGGTGTGTGGGAAAACACCTGAGATTTACCTCTCCAAACATGGAGGCAGGAAGTTGGAGGATACACTTCTGGGTCAGTGTTATGGTCCCAGCCTCTGGGACCGTTTGGTCTTCTTCAAAGTAAAAGTCTATGATATGGTTTTAAAATCCCTTCAGGAAGAGAAACGGAAGCTTCCTCCAAATACCATTATGTACCGGGACCAAGTCTGTAGACAACATTTTAACAAGAAATTGTTGTTGTTGATGTTCTATGTTTTATTTTATTGTTTGTTTTTTTTTAGTTTTTTTTTTACTGGTGCTGACATATATGTGATTATGAGAAAAAGTATATAAAAGATAATGGCTATTTGTAAATATGTTTTTACAGGTTTAAATACATCAGATAATACAGTCTCTACTCTGTAAAGAATTTACTGGTTGTTGGAAAATAGAGAAGTATTTTTATTTTGAAGTTTTTTGGTTTCACGTTTAACCCATGTGAGCTATGCCATTGCACTTCAGACAATGTCTTACTACTAATTTGTATTGTAAACCTCTCTTTTTTGAATTTTTTCTTTTTTTTTCGTTTGTTTTTTTTCTAGTTTGAGATTTGACTCTGTTCCTAAGCAGTGCTTATTTCTTTTTATTGTGTACAGAATTCTGAAATGTTAACAAAAGAGAATTACAAAAGACTTTTTTTTTGGGGGTTTGTTTTTAAAAAAGATACAATAAAGAGAGAATGTTCTCGCTGATCATATTAAATGAAAGTTTGTTTTCGTTGGGTTCATTTGTTAGTGTAGCCCAGAACTGAACAGATGTAGTCAAAGATGACAGAACTGAATACGTAGGAAAATATATATCTCAGTAAGCAAATGCTACCGAAATTAGCAAGCTAGCAATTATTCAAAAAAAATAGTTTATAGTTTTAATCAATATAGGCTACATGAAATCGCACACATCGACAATATGTCAAAATGACATATTATTATTTCCATTGCAGTCCTTGATGAAGACAAGTGACAAGCACTTAAAGATGAAGATAATGTTGTAAAGATAGAGGCAGAGTATCACCTGCTAGCTGAATGTGTTAGCCTGTTGGCTGATTAAATGGCTACCTGCTCCTCATGTCTCTGCAGGGTAAATCCAGACAGCTAGACTATCTGTCCAGTCTCAGTTTTCTGTTACACAACCAAAACAACTTTTGCACGCAACGTACACAATCCACCCCATAGACAGTGAAAGAAATGGACACAGCGATGCCATAGACTTCAACAGAGACCAGTTTTCTTAATACATCCATGAATGAAGTCTATTAGAATCACTTTAATGACTAATGTTAACTAGCATGTTAGTTAGCAGTAATTAGCCTGTGTCTATGTTATCTCCTAACACATACCTACCTCTCCGTCTCTGCTGATTGGGAATGATTGAGATTTCTCTTGGCACAGCTACCAGAAGACTTACAACTTTCAGACAGGTCACATCTACGTCATCAAGCTCAGTTGGAGGCTGCACAGTAACACTCAGCCATCACCAGGAAAGTGCTTCTAATATCCTTCACTGGTCTCTGTCCAGAACAACGGGATCTGTTGGTCCATTTCTTTAACTGTCTATATGGCACGTTTAATCTCAAAATGGTGTGCACCATTTTGTCACGGTTTCCAGGTCCTGTTTCCAAATGGGGGGTAACAGGCTTCAACAAGGATACTCTATAGTTCTTAAGGTACATTTTCTCTGGTTGGGTAGGTGTGTCAGAGGTGTCTGTAAACGTGTGGCATTAAAAAGGGTGTTCAACGCCACGGTTGCTGTTTAAATAAACGCGTTGGATGCATTTTGTCGGGGCTGAACGTGCCCCTAGTGATAAAAAGGAAATGTGTGGGTAAAATAGGGAAGAAGATTTTTTTTTTTTTTAAAGGAAGTAAGGTTTAATTGCTTATTGCCCATCTCTGGGCTCCATACATCACAACACTTTACACAGCAAGTCATTCCATATCAGGGTCGCAGGACTGATACAAATGCACACACACTCACGTAACGCCTGAAACCAGACTGACTAACTGCTGTAGTAATGTTATGTCTAACAGATTTGCATAATTAGACTTGCATATGCTAAAGAGCAGAGCCTTAATTCTGTCTGGCAGTACTAGCGACAATGAATCATGGGCTCCCTGTCGGTGTCAGCTGACACACGGAAAGACAGACAGACAGACCACATCAGGACAAGGACCCTATTTTTGTTGTAATTCATCTTTTTCACCCCTTTCAAACTCACTCCTCCTCATCCTCTGTCCGACACGCCCCTTTTCTTCGTCTTTTCTCTTCATCATGGCCATCTTCCTCTACCTCTTCTCCTCACATTCCTGCTGTACCTTTACTTTTCCCTCTACCTAGCTGCCTTGTCTCTCCTCGACTCTCTACCCCCCACCCACCATCACCACACACACACACACACACGCACACGCACACGCACACGCACCACACTCCTACTTCCCATTTGACATTGATAAATGGAGACTAACAGAGATGACAACATCATTACTCATGTTCAGTAGCGACACCACCTAGGACAGAGAAAAACAAGAGGAAGAGGGAGGATGAAGGACAGGACAGGAGGAAGATGGGGAGTGGAGGGGGATGGGGGGGGGGCCGCAGTCGTGGGTGTTTGCTACAATCCACCCCCAAACACGCACCCTAACATCTCCAGAGAGAACCATGTTGAGGTGTTCATTACTGGTGCGGAAAAGTAGAGCAACTGTTGATAGAACCAGCCGCCTGGAAGATGGAACTCCAATCAGACAGACTGCTGCAGGGCTCAGCACTGAATCTGCTGCTCCTTTAATTTACCATGTGTCTATGATTAGTTATTATATGTATTTATGTATTTATCATTATGTCTATTTTGTAAATGTAAACACGTCTTAACATTTGAGAGGCTAAAACTAGCATGCCTTTGGTATTTTTACTGGATGAACTGCTTTAAATGACTTTTTTGAACTAAGAATCTGTAGTATGTCAAGCGAGAGTAGTAAGGAGAATATTTAAATAAAAAAAGGGAGGTGAACAAGACTGAAAAACAAAAGTGGAATGGTGGCCCTCGAGGAAAAATCAGAGGATCACCAAAGTGAAATGGCTTCATGCTCCGAGAAACATGAATGGCTGTGCAAAATGCCATGGCAATCCATCCAACAGTTGTTGAGATAATTTAGTCAAAAACCAAAGAGGCCGACCGACCGACCGACCGACCGACCGAGGTTAAACGTCCTCATGAGCTCTCAACACAACTGTCTTTCTTACTTGTCAGCGCTCAGCAACGCAGACAACAAAAGCCAGCCACAGGTCCAAATTTGATTTGATTTCAGGTTTATTTCACAGGGACAATGCACACTGATTATACATATAAAATGTAAGATGTGCCAGAATTAGCCAAAAGTCTATTTTACATCTGCTGTCCCTGCCCAAATTGTACAATGTCACAACTCAAAAGATAAAAGAATCATAATAGTACATGTAGGTTTAACCCAGTACAAGTAAAATTGACTATACATGTAAAAGAAAATATATAAAAAATAAAACTAACTAAAAATTAACTAACTTAACTGAAAAATGAATGACAGCCAGTTTCATCCTCTCACTTGCACGCGCACCCCATCAGCCTTGCACACACTCCAGAGGCAGCGTTATTGGCTCTCATCACAACGACAAATGATGTGACACAAAGAGTGGGAGAGGAGTTAGAAGAATCATTCACTCTCTCTCCCTCTCCGGGAGTAATAAGGGGAAGAAATGTAGCTGGAGAAATGTGAAGTGGAAAGACATATGGAGGGGGAAAGAGAGAGAACGGGG
>NC_045734.1:2860817-2862211 GCF_008692095.1 Etheostoma spectabile | reverse complement strand
GTGTGGAATGAGGGGGAGAAAGTGTGTGTGTGTGTGTGTGTGTCAAGTTGATGAATGTGGTAGCAGGAGCCATTGTGGTGGTGTCGGACTAGGAGGCCACCAGATAACAGCAGAGCAAGGCCCAAGCATGAATGAAACACCATTTAAATCTCTCTCTATCTTTCTCTCTCACACACACACACACGCACACACGCACACACGCACACACACACACACACGCACACATACGTTTCTAATTACATTCAGATGACTTTATCTTTTTGTTCCTTAAATAATTTAAATGGGGAGTATCACACTGTGGGATAAGTACTCTATATGCAACCCCAGCTTGTTTAGGATAACCTGCACATGTATGTGTACTGCATACAATGTCTGTATACACACGCATACACACATGCTTATGGAACTGTCTACTCTTCCTCACAAATTAAAAGTAGTACAAATGTTGCTAGTTGGCCGAGGATAACAGACGAATTGTCTGGTTGTGAGCAGTGATGTGGTTTTACCGCTTTTCTGTCCACGTGGCGCCCTCTAGTTGTTGGTGGCAAGAAAAGCGTGACTGGGAAAAGCTTCCTCCTAATGCTCACTGATCTGCTACATCGGTTCCCCCCACTTCACATTACAGCAGCTTCAAGTGTGGAGCCATGAAGGCAATGAAAATATTCCACCATAAAAGGCACCCATTTTACTATAGCCCCAAGGAGTGCTACTCAGCCTGAGACAACAGTTGTATAATGCCTTCAGTGGCTCTGGAGGACCTTCCCAAACTCTTAGAAAATAACCCTGATGCTGTCATGGTGATGTCATCAGGGTTATCCCGGCTTGGACTGGAGACCGGGCTTCATAACAGAAAGCCAGTGTTGCAAGCTCAGGGGTAATGGAGCTTGAAATACATGGGCGTTTACCAGTGAGGAGGGTCTAAAATAAATAAATAAATAGACTCTGTGTAGTTGTTCCGTCTTTCTTTGTGGTCGTTTTGCGTCTCTTTGCTGTCAGTATGCGTCTTTTTGAGTGATACTTGGCAGTTAAAGGCCAGGGGGACCCTGCATCTGTGCCCAGCAGGCCCACACAGTAATTTATCAATGCTTATTATATACACTATATGGCTAAACTCGGATGAACCCCCTGGCTTTGTGCACAGTGACATTGTTATGTTCAAAAGGAAAGGCCTTCTCCAAACGAAAATATAATTCTGTACATTACTGCAGCATTATTCATTTAAGAAGGAAGATTATGAACTTGTAAGTGGCCCAAACCATTAGGAAATACACACAAACTACCAATAATACACAAGTATGTGGACAGGGAGGCTTTATATCATGGGTCTTCAATGTTTTTGTTTATCTTTTGGCCAAGGACCCCTTAGCTGAAAAAGAGACAGAGCCAGGACGCCC
>NC_045734.1:2858983-2860807 GCF_008692095.1 Etheostoma spectabile | reverse complement strand
ACTACATAGTATGTTGTATAAAAGGGAGTTGTATGTTAAAGTGGGCCTATAATGTGTAGAGCAGCCTAGAGCCTTTATACATACCTTGTTATGGTGCATACAATACCAAGCTTTTCAAATAAAGATTGTAGGCATGTTTATATATTCAGACATCATGTTTAATGTTGGACCGGGGCCCAGTTAATCCTTAAGCTTAACTGGACGGCTACTTACCTACTGGCCAATAACCTATCATCAATGTTGTGTACATTAAAAAAAGATTTATCTTTACTAACAATATGTTGGATTCATGTTTATGAATTTTCAAACCCTCCATCAGTAATGTGGTGCCCCCCTTGCAGCAACTCCGAGGGCCCCCTGTTGAAGATCTCTGCTTTACGTCGTGTAGTATTGCTTTTGGGATCTAGAATGGGAAAAGCTGGTCGTTTTTCTATTGTTGTGATATAATTGATTCAGGGGTGTTGCCCTTAAGACTGAGGCAGATTTAATCAGATCATCCTAATAACCCCCTCCCCCTAGATATCTGGTGTCCCTCCATTTCACTTCTGCTTTGCTCTGAGTGATCTTCATGGTAGTGGTGAGTATTATTTATCTGCATTTTATATTCGATACGCAGAGACTTCATTAGACTGAACCATACTTTGGTTATTCAAGTGCATGATAAAAAGAATTTAGAGAAGAGTCTGTGGAGATTAGACCCCATTGTGACGTGGTACATTTAGGGGAGTAGTGATCCTGTGATGAGATGAGGATTTTATGAAAGTTTTTCCAAAACTAAATGTGTTAACATGAATTTAACATATTATAGCAAATCTAAATCCCCACTGAGGATAGGCATCCTGGCCTCTGGGTAAGGTAGTCACTAAGCTAGCCGTCCACATATCCACTTCATCTGAGGATTCACTGTGACACATGTGCGTTTAACATTAAAAGATGATTTATAAAAGCATGCCAACAATTATAAAGCTATTTTAAAAGTAAGTATAAGGCTTTAGGCCACCCTACACGTTACTGTGGGCCCGGTTTAATATACAACTTCATTTTATACAATGTATGTAGTAGGGGGTCCCTGATCTAGCTCTCTCTGTTAAGGGGTCCTTGGCTTAAAACACGTTGAAGACCCCTAACTAGGAGTGAAGACCCACAGAGTAGAAGCCGGAGAGGAAACCTTCAAAAACAGTGTCATAACTTTGAAAAAAGTGAGGAGCTTGTAAAAAGTAGTACAGTAGACGGAAGGAAAGCAAGAATAGGTCCAAAGAAGGCGACCCAAATGTCACATTTATGGTAGGAAAAAAACAAGTCTACATAAAGAGGAACAATGGTCTGGTACAACTATTAAACATTTAGTTAAATATCTCACGGACCCCCTGCAGTCCTCCAAAGTACCCATAGGGGTACACGTCCCCTCAAAAGAGAAACACTGTTCTAGAGTACACATTCAATCTAGCAAAACCTTTATATGACATTTTTTTTTCAAACGCTGCCATCTCACAAGCCCACTCCTGGACTGAAGGCACCCCTTCATTGAGAAATAAGGATTCTAACTGTACCAGGATGACAATGCTGATGAAGGACAAGAAGCTCAGGGCTCAGTACTACGTGGTGAGTCAAATTTATTAAGGTTCAGTATTTTAAGATTTTTATGTTTCATATCTTGTAATGTTCTAAAAACCTTCCCAAGTTATGGCAACCACATAGAATTAACCTGTGGACTATTCCAAAGTCAATATGGTAGTGATCTTGGATTTTCAAAATGGGTCAGTACAGTCTTTAAGTGTGTAGAAGAGAAACATCTTCTTTTTTTTTTTTTTTTTAATCCTTCAA
>NC_045734.1:2858667-2858973 GCF_008692095.1 Etheostoma spectabile | reverse complement strand
TGACTTGAGATTCTGGTGTAAATAGCTCCTCATTATTTACAAGGCAAGTAAGCAAACTCGATTTGAATGTGAAGGGATCGGGATCAAAAGCCTTAATAGACAGAGATGATTTATTCTAAGACTGTGTCAGTGCAACCATCAAATGGATGTGTCATATGTTCAGTTAGAAAAAAGATGTTGATGTCTGTCATCATCCCTCCTGTCCATACTGACCGGGAAGCAGTGCAAGAAGTATTCAGATCCTGTAAGTAAAAGTACTAATACCACACAGTGAAAATATTCTGTTACAAGTAAAAGTACTAATAC
>NC_045734.1:2858236-2858657 GCF_008692095.1 Etheostoma spectabile | reverse complement strand
AAATACTCTGTTACAAGTAAAAGTACTAATACCACACAGTGAAACTACTCTGTTACAAGTAAAAGTACTAATACCACACAGTGAAAATACTCTGTTACAAGTAAAAGTACTAATACCACAAAGTGAAAATATTCTGTTACAAGTAAAAGTACTAATACCACGCAGTAAAAATACTAATACCACAAATGAAACTATTCTGTTACAAGTAAAAGTACTAATACCACACATCAAAAATACTCTGTTACAAGTAAAAGTACTAATACCACAAAGTGAAAATATTCTGTTACAAGTAAAAGTACTAATACCACAAAGTGAAAATATTCTGTTACAAGTAAAAGTACTAATACCACAAAGTGAAAATATTCTGTTACAACAGTACTAATACCACAAAGTGAAAATATTCTGTTACAAGTAAAAGTAC
>NC_045734.1:2836313-2858226 GCF_008692095.1 Etheostoma spectabile | reverse complement strand
CAGTGAAAATACTCTGTTACAAGTAAAAGTCCTGCATTGAAAATGTTAAGTAAAAGTACAGTATGTAAGCACTGTATCATCAGGAAAATGTACTGTACTTAAAGTATTAAAAGTAAAAGTACTTAATCCTCCCATGTTAGAAACGATCCAAACTGTTGAATCAGCTAATCATTTCAGCTGTAGGCTTGATATTGTTGGGTAGTTCAATTTATAATAAAACATCATATTTTATAAGCTACAAGTGTTTTGTGTACAAAAAATCTTAATTTGTAGTAACTAAAGCTGTGTGGAGTAAAAAGTATAGTAAATATTTCCCTTCTGAAATGTAGTAGAGTAGAAGTAGAAAGTGGTACAAGTACCTCAGGTTTGTACTTAAGTACAGTACTTGAGTAAATGTACTTAGCTTTCACATTCCACCACTGCTGTGAAGAGCCCTCTTCCTAACGTGACTCCTAGTACACAACGGAAGAGATGGTAGACTACATTTACCAAGCCTTCCTTTTGTGCAAACACATAACCTCAGTGGCCGGGTTGGTTCAGCGGTAGAGCAGGCGCACATGTCCTGGGAGGTTCTGGGTTTGAATCTGACCAGTGACAATTTCCTGTGTGTCTTCTCCCTTTCTCACCTAACTGTCCTGTCAAAAATTAAAGGTGAAAAAGCCCAAAAAATGCAACCTCAATATAATCCAGTAGGCTTGATTGTTCTGGGTGGGTGTCCTCCTGCTGACAGTCATCTGTGGGTTTGTTGCTGGTTTATAATGGGTTGTACTAATATATGAGACTCCCCCTACACCCACAAATGTTTGGGGGATTTTTTTTTTTTAGGCCTTTATTGACAGGACAGATGAAGATGTGAAAGGGGAGAGTGAGGGGGGATGACATGCAGCAAAGGGCCGCAGGTCGGAGTCCAACCCAGGCCCGCTGCATCAAGGACTAAACCTCTATACCAGCTGAGATATCTGGGCGCCCTAAAGTAGGTTTTCTGTGCTCACTATGGTGCTCACGTTAAATCTCTGTTTAAAGGGACATACCACCTAAATGAAGACTCGTCACGTTGTTTCCAAGGCCTAGCACAGTTCAATCAGTATTTGGGAATATGAGCTACCTTTCACATGAACAATAGGCTACTTAAATTCTCTGGATTTTTTACAAGGCCATTTCACTTTTTTGTGGAAAAACTATATTAGACAAATTCTTTTTCCGAAACATGTATTTAAATAAAAAAAAAAAGTCTGGAGGGGATCTTTCACTTTACTTAACACAATCTTATGTTATGAGACTAGATCATATTCTGTTAGTTTTATAAAACATCCATGGTCATAATGGATGGACTAAAATCTCAATCATTCGGATTCTTGGAGAAACAGAGAGCGTGAGTAGAGGTGTCCATCGGCGTAGGGGCAGGAGCAACTTTTGGTAAGTATTCTGGTCAATTATTTTGTCATTTTGCATAGCATTTACTTATTTTAAAATATAACGCCAGTACGCCATATTAAGTTAATGCACAATATTAAGACGTTATATCAAATGATATTCACAAACTTGTGATATGAATTCATACCCAATAGGTATATGTAAGGAGATAACATAAGCACAGGCTAATTATTTCTAACTAAAATGCTAGTTAACATTAGTAATTAAACCTAAACAGCTAGTGTGAGTCAAAACGATCATATTTATTTAACCGCCGTGGGAGCGCATATTAAAAATATAATTTAAGTACAATGAAATTAGGCATTGCTAAACATAACATGCTAACTGGACACCGAATTAACATGGTTAATTGATGCATGTTGTATAACTCCTAATATAACCACAAAATGGCGTTAACTGTTATCTACATCGCAAGAAAAATGGAGGAATCAGTCAAATAAAAAAAGTTCTTCAGTAAATTGGACAAAGCGTCTGGTTTGGCCTGTTAAATAACAGATGGACAATAACAAATGTCCCCAATAACATCTATAACTAATGGTTGCACTTCTCATTTGTCTTCCTCATAGGTTCAAATACTACCATTTAGCAGCACAAGTTAGCTTACACCATGCCCAACCACAACAACAAAGGTAAGCCATGTAGCTCTAGTATAATTTAGATTAAAGTTGAATATGGACAGATAAGAGCAATTCATTTGTGTTTTATTGTATATCTCCACAGACTTTTTTGTGTTTTGTTAGAGAGAAATCAATGGCCCGGGACCAGTTACTTGTGTGTGTTAACATTTGTGTACGGACTGTGATTGTGATTACTCTATGCGATTAACAGGTCCAGTGATTTGGATCGTGGGCAGCAGTTACATTCGTCTTGGGGAAGAGAGGACCAGACGGTCACTGGTTTGGCTGGGGTGGACTTAGATGGCACGGACTCCTTCCTTTCTCATACCGGTCCAGTAGAGGAAGAGCAGCACCGGATGTCCTGCTGATTCACTGTGGCGGGAACGACTCGGGATGCAGGGGGAGCATCGCTCAGAAGCAGGATCTGTACATCTCCATCGGCGGGTCCCTCAGCTGATCATCGTGCTGTCTGACGTCACCCAGAGACGTCGGTGGAGACCGGGCCTTCCGGGGAGAATTGACAAGTCCCGTAAATGGGTGACCAGTGTCATGGCTACCTTTGTCTTGGGGATGCGGGGGGGTTTCGTGCATCACCCTCAAACTAAATTTAACAACTGTTTCTTAGAAACTACATTTATTTATCCACTAGGGGTAATGAGATTATATTTTTTTTTAAACAATTTAGCTGAAGTTTTCATCCAGTAGGGATGATGCTGGATTAAACCTCTCCCCATGTTTTAAACATGAAACAGTTTAATGTTAAATTATTTTGGGGTTGTGTGTGTGCCTTTTGTCTTTAGTTTAATACATTACATTGGTAGACAATACACTGTTCAATAGTCACCCCACTTTCTCCTCTCCGTGCCATTTACGTCCACCCCATGGCCTCTGTTTTCTTCCCCACGACCGATGTAGCTAAAGAGGGGATAGGGATTTTTTTTTTTAATTTGTGTTTTTGGCTGACACTGGTTGTACACCAATCATGACAAGTTTCAATAAAGCAATAATTATTAACCAAATTATTTAATATTTATTATCAAAACACACAGCAGACACTTCAAGTAGACATGCTTTGACAGAAATGTCATGTGGTTTAATTACTTATGTTGATGGCTACCTCCTTGTTGCCCCTGTCAAAGCAGCCCCATGGTCGTGGCTCATCTTATCAGGCACAGGCAACCAGGTGTCTGTGGGCCTCCTCTGAACCTGCTGGTCCGGGTGCAGAGACCTGTAACGTATCCTGGAGGGGAACGAGGTGAACAGTCTCGCTGAGGTGAGATCAGTCTTTGGCGAGGCTGTGGGCCTTACTCCAGCATCGCTGGCCTTGGATGGAGGTGTGTGAGGAAGCAGTGATGAGGGTTTCCTCAGAACCATGAAACTGAGACTCAGTGTTGCTCCTTGTGGCAGAATTCAAGGGCATCTGCCAGGCTGCTATTGAAAACTTGATCGGCAAGATTTACCTTCATCTTTTGATATCTTTGGTGGAATCGAGCTTCTCTTTCAGATCAGTGACAACGGAGGAGAGAGACTTCACTTTCTGTTTCAGTCTTCTGACTCTCTGCTCTTGTAGCTTCTTCAGTTTTTTCTCGCTAGAAGGCAAGCTACTTTCAACAGACGACGCCTTCCTCTTGTTAGTGTTTTTCAGCGTGTATGCACCATGATCTGCAGAACGGCTACGGATGCTTCTGGCTATGCTCATCTCAATTGTCTGTTGTTCACTGGGAGTGCAACCGATGTAATCATGGTCATGACTGACGTTCCTTAGTTTACGTGCTCGTC
Organism: Etheostoma spectabile; assembly: GCF_008692095.1. Taxonomy (NCBI): domain Eukaryota; kingdom Metazoa; phylum Chordata; class Actinopteri; order Perciformes; family Percidae; genus Etheostoma; species Etheostoma spectabile. The sequence continues at coordinate 2,854,396 of NC_045734.1, read as the reverse complement.
TGGCAGAGTCAGTCTTACTAACTGTTGTGTTCTTACTGACTCTGGTGTGCCTCACCCTGGCCTTCACATGGTAATGTGGGTAGAAGATGGTTGGCACCGCGTCTGGTTTAAGGGTAACTCGTCCATACCCATGGATGAAACAGTCCTGTGTGAAGTGAAGGCAGCAGAGGCGAGAATGCTTGTTAGGTGTCCAGCTCTTTCTCTTGACATTGTGTATCCACTGCTGCAGCCTGTCTTTGTCTTTCATGGGGAACCTGACAAGAAAAAAAATATGTTCAAGAAAATTATTAATCCTCAAAGTCACAAACTATATCAATGGTTTTCAGACTGCCAACAGTTTATATATGTTGAATAAAATGGAAATTAAACTAATTGGATGAAGGGATTTTTCTTCTCAAAGAATCTGCATGCTACCCTAAAATTATCTCACTGCCCCCCCCCCCAGAATGCACAAGCTAATCCAACCAAAACAATAAAATGTGACTGTGGTGGTGTATTAAAAATGGTAGAAAGCATTCAACTGGGCACTATAGGCTAGTGTGTGACTCAGTACAGCATGTAGGACAATAGAAAAATACTTCTTGATGCGGGAAGAGAGCAGCTCTGAAGCATATTTAACGTTTACGTTAGCTTTATGTAGGTCTAGCTACAGCAATTTATGCAACTACTGCACATAATGCTACTTTTAATACTCATGAGCGAATTGTCAGGCTGACATAATGATGATGGTTAAAATAATCATAATATCGCATTAAACAGATGGAGACTGCGGACTTACCTGAAAAAGCTTAACCCGGTAGAAGGGACTTGTCTGTTAGAACACATGTATGCTACACAGCAAGACATGTTCGCACAAGGGTCAAGAAGCTAGCAACAAGTCAATTGAGGAAGATGAGATAACGAAAATTTCAAAAACAAAAACAAAAAAACGACAACAAACAGCACTTAAAACACTGAATTCAAAAAAATACCAACTATAACACAATACTTGTATTGAATGTTGATCAGAAATTTGGTTTTAAGTTATAGACAGTAAAAGAAAGGCAAGCTGGCAGCCGCCGCCATTTTGAAAGTTGTCGAAACTTCCGTCATCACGTGAGGAGCGAGGAAGTGAGTGAGGAGAGAAGACGGAGCAATCGAGCGGAGCCGAGCGGCTGAAGCCATAGACAGTTAAAGAAAGCAGGCGAGCAAGCCTGGGCCGCCATCATCATCACTCAACTCTACTCATCTTGACTACCCGGGCTAACTTTAGCTACATGTGCTGAGGTCGAGGGGGGAACTGATCTCAACTGCAACAATGCCGACAGTTACTTTACCGCCTAAAGAGAACGCTCTCTTCAAAAGGATTTTGGTGAGTTAATTGTTAAAGAGCTGCATAACGACAGGTGTCGTCAATATAGACAACTTACGAGTTTATAGATTCATTTGTGGTACTGTCTGTAGCTCTCCGGTTGCTAGCTTCAGTTTGAGTGTGTTAGCAAAATGGCTCCATTGAATGGGCCAGCTAGCCCGGCCCTGACATGCGCTGTCACCGAACGTAAAGCCAAAATGGTAGCTAGTTCTTGACTCTGTTGTTATTCTGACGGACGAGTTCATGGTTATTTAAGTGCAGAACCACTAAAAGCATGTTAGCGCTTGTTTAAGCAGCCAGACCAAGCTAACGTTAGTTACGAAAGGCCTCTCCACCTGTCACAACAACCAGTAAGTCGTTTAGCGGTAGACTATGCTTTTAGTAGTAGTAGCTAGTTAGCTTATCAAACTAGCGACCTCTTAACTGTTATGCCGTTTGTTTGTTGTTAACTGAATGCATAGCAGGTGTTTTAGCGAAATATAACTGCACGTTTGATGGCCATGCTTACCAGCTATGCGAGCTCAGCCCCTGGCCATTTAACTACAGCTAATTGGCTAACGCTAGCCAACTAGCGTTAGATATCTTGGTTTAGCAGACTTTGGGTAATTGTCAGTCTTAATCTCTCAGTCCTGGACCTAGGACTGCACACATTCGCATCACCGGTCTATGTTGGATTAGCTAGGTCATGTGTTAAAACGAGAAGCAAGGGACGGACCAATGTGACTGTGTCAGCAAATCTGCTTCAGGCCTGCTGAGCTCTTGCAGCTAGCTAGCTAACTTAGCTACCCACCCACCCATCCATCCATCCCTTCCTCCCTCCTTCAGATTTGAATCCTTGTGTCGCCCCTCTGTTTATATGCTATCTGCCCACATTTTTATAGTGGCGGGTAAAGTTTTAATGGTTACAGGATATGATAGTTTATTATTAACACACAATCATTAATGAAACCACAGAACATAAGACCTGATAAAAGTGTGTAATAAAAAATACAAGTGGAATAGAAATTAGAGAAACAGATTTTTTTGGGGAAAAAAGAAGAAGAAAACCCTTCCTGGAAAAGCAAGTTTTAGGAAGGGTTTTAAATGAAGGCACAGCGTTTTCTAACTTTAGTTCCTCTCTACAGCTGTCTAGGAACTTGTGTAATTTGTTTATATATGTTGAACATGTGCTTATAGGTTGTCAGTGTGTGTTGTTAAACATCTCGACACTGCATTAATCTCTAGCTACATACTGTCCATGAAGTGTGTGCAGCATGTTGGCAGTGACCAGTTCAGATAACCTTTTATTGTTTAGAAGGCAGGGGCTCTGCTGGGAGGTATTAGTTATCAGTTATCAGCACATTGGCAGAGGGCATTCATTCACTCTACCTCTGGCAGGAAGACCAGAGTTGTGAGACCTGCACCTGATCTTGAAAAGTTAGAGCCTATATTTTGCTGGTAGGCTATAGCTTTCCCGTGAACTGTTGTTGCGCCACACTGTTTAATGTGTTGGATTGAAGTTGGTTTTCTGATGTCAAGTAGGGCTGGGCATTACATGGATATTATATTGATATTGTGATATGAGACTAGATATCGTCTTTAGATTTCAGATATAGTAAAATCGTAATATATATTAATTGTGGTCTTTTCCTGGTTTTAAAGGCTGCATTAGAGTAAAGCGGGGTCATTTTCTGAACTCAACAGATTGTTCTTGCTGTTTTTATTTGCCTTTACACACTTTGTCATTTAATCGACATTTCTGATGATTATTTATCATATATCTCACTGTGTAAATACTTTTTTTCATCTTTTCTCAAGGTAGTGATATTTGATTTTCATCCCAGCCCTAATGTTACGCTAAATTATAGAAGTAATCGATTAATAAACTCAAATTGTGAAAAATGTCTCATGGAATACCATGCTAAGTTAAATTGCTTGGTCAATAAGAGCTATACGGCATATATTAGATTATAATGTCAGGTTTTTCTGATAAACATCATTGTTCAAGACTTGACCATCAAAAAAGTGAGGTGACCAATAGTTCTTGTTAGTTTAGAAGAGATCTGAAAGCATTGTCTTGTTGAAATTGTTGTTGTGTGAATGACAAACCCCAGAATAAAATGACAGTTATTACCATTTCTGCAGTGGGGGATTTGATATGAGAGTGGGCCACACCCCTATTTATTTTTGCTTTCCCAGACTGAGTGCCCAAATGCATTATTAGAAGTTGGCAGGTCTCCAATTTCTGCATGGCATTGAAGTTTCATAAGTGTCCATTTTTTCTGTTGTGGTCCTGTTAGCCTAACCTAAATGTGGACTAGGGGTGCACGATATTGAAAAAAATGTGATATTGCGATATCGATAATGAATATTGCGATATCGATATTAATTTCGATATTTTTAAACATATGTAAAATTACAAAAGTTATGGGAAAACGCATAAAAATAGATTAATAACAATTAAAACAAATTTTTACAACACAAGGTTTATTTCAACAGACAGTCATATTGGACTGGTACAACATGAATAAATAAATAATAACCATGTCTACTACAGAACAGGACATGTTTTACTGGTTGTACAGTATAAAATAAATAAATGAGCGTGTTTATAGAACAGAAAATGTTATTTGGACGTGGGTTAATAGGAAAGATGTGTTTTCAGAAAACAAAGTTTGGTTAAACAACAATGAACAGCGTGTAATTTAACATATGTTCGTACACACACACACACACACACACACACACACACACCACACCTCGGCAACGTTAGCTAATGTCCGCTAGCATACAAACGGGCTAACTATAGCCAGTTAGCTTTTTTATAACGTAACAAAAACCCACCCATCTCGTAGGCGCAAAGCTTATTTCATGTGATACAATGATGGCTCCAACTAACGCCACAGGTCTTATGTTGACAACGTGGACGCAGATATAGGAAACTCCGAAGGCAGCCGTAATATTTACCTAGCGTTAGTAAGCTAGGCTAACGCTGGTGCGCTAACGTTAGTAAACACCGGCGTAGCGTTAGCTAACGTTAGCTGTCTGAACTTGTAAAAAGCCGAACAATATCCCCACCTGGACTGTGTTTCACTTTCCCTCCAATATTATCATCAACATAATAAAGACACTTGGACTCGGTCCAGACCAAAAGTCATATTGGGCCAGACCAGTGGCCGAGTCCGAGACAAGTCCGAGTCCAAATACTAGCGAGTCCGAGACAAGTCCGAGTCCATAGAAAAACGGTCTCAAGTCCAAGACCGGACTCGAGCAGTGTTGCCAGATCTTGCGAGACAAATACGCAACCAGGCCTGTGAAAACAAGCCCAAAAACGACTTTTTCTACGGAGCCCCCCTAAGATCCTGGAAGAGAAAAAATGCACGGTTTTACAATCCATGTGGACAGATTGGTAAACTGTACATACGGTAGCTAGAGTTTATTATTTCCCCTCCTGAGCTAGGACAATGACCACAGGATGGAGTTTTTAAACATTATTTAACATTAATAAACTGATGGGATTTTGAAATATAGACACTTTTTCACAGTGATTTTGAGTTGTTCCTAAGGACGGGTAGAATCCATTCTTTTCTCCTTTCTCCGATTCTTTGTTATACTTCTTCCCGTATTTCACCCACTTTATCCCGGGCATTTATTCCAAAAACTCTCCTTCGTCCACTCACCATTAGTCGCTACTCGCGCATTTTCCTAACCAGAAAACAACAGACTGCCTGCTCTGCCTCTGATTGGCTGGTACTCGTTTCATCTGGGTCAGAGCCAATTAGAAGCAGGAAGTGGGTGGGAAATAACGCTGCTGTCTATAGTGTTTATGTGGAAAGGGCGGGATCGAGCAAACCGGCAAGAACAAGCTGGGAACAGCCCAAATAAGCAACCACACTTTAGTGACAAGCCCAAAAAAACCGAACAAGACTACCATATTTGTAAGCGACTTTACAAAAAAACAGCCCAAAGTCGCTTATAATAAGCGGACTTGCAACACTGGACTCGAGTACTACAGCCCTGAATACATGTATTAGCACTTTGTATCTATTAAAACAAGTTATAGAAACAATACTAATGAAAAAGAAATAAGGTTTATTTAAATGGTCATATTTTCAGTTTATTGCAATGTCCATAAAATAATATATGATTGTGTCAGCTTTGAGATCTATACAATATGTCAGTGTACACTAATAAAAATCCTATCCTTATACATTTAATGAAAGTTAAAATAATTAATAATTACCAACAGCATTGTGCAACAGGTGTCCAAAACATGTAGCCTCTGCTATTTGTTGCATTCCGCAGCCTTTTATATTGCTCCCGTGTCAGGCGTTAGAGCCACCTGATGCTCTGGACGCAACTTTACTTTTGGCCACTAAAGTTTCCTCTTCATCCTGTTATTTTGTCTTCTCCCTGAGCAACACTCATTTTCTTACTTTTGTGTTCTTTCTTTTGCTCCCTTCGCTCTCTCTTCTTTAAGTCTTTTCTTTTCTTTCGCTTTGTTTTGTCTCTGTCTATTTCTTCACTGATTTATGTTCCAGCGGAGGCGCGACGCTAGCCTGGCTCCGCCCTCCTACGCACTTCCGCTCAATTTTTATTTTCCTTCAGAACTCCGTCTGCGTGTCGGACGGGACGCATAAAAAAAGAATTATCGCGAGACTTTCGATAATGATATCGAGCAACGTGATATCGCGATAACGATACTGATTCGATATATTGTGCACCCCTAATGTGGACCTGGCACCATTGATTGCCATTAAAATGGGGATTTTCATCAATGCTTTATTGCATTGTTTCGACATGAACACTTATGTAGTGCATTTGAATTTGCAGGGCTTAATACACTTTATTTCAGACCCAGGGGGATCCATATCAAAATAAGAACATATACAAACACAAAAAAATCTTGACTTCGGCGTTCCTAATTTCTCCCTAAGCTGCAGCAATGAATGACAACTGTGTTGCAGACGGGGGGGGGGGGGGGTTCAAATGTAATATGACTGATGGAGAATGTGAAAAGTGCCACACAGAGCATTGACACAAACATTTTATTTTGACTAATGGATATAATTCTTTAATTTGGACTTTCAGGTATTTCCTTTCATTGCAGCGGTACCTGTAGCAACAGGCCCACACCGAGGGGGAGCGTTTTTTTCTTTTAGGCTCAACATGCTGTGGGACAGGTTGAGTAGAGTGGAACTGAGTCAGCCTGTTGAAATGATTTATCCAGCTGAAAAAACTTAAGTGCTGATGGTGTTGGTGCACTGAACATCTGATGTGGTGTGCACAGTCAAACACAGGATCCCAAGGTTTTATTGTTGTGCAGGGAAAAGGTTTCCACTGGTTGCAGGTGAATGAGGGATGGTGGGTGGCTGGATGTATGGATGATTTTGTATCATTCCTCTTTGTTCTGCCTGCTTTGTTTGGGGGGGAAAATTTGTCACAGGCTTGAAGGGCGGGGTTATGTAAGCTTGGAAAGGGGCGTGGTTTCAGTGATTGACAGTCTGTGAATGAGTCGGGTCAGGTGAAAACTTGATATTTAACACCGGCACTGTCTAGATGGATTATGAGTAGTATTGGGTAGAGATGGGTAATATATCGATATTGTGATATGATTTTGGATATCGTAATGTGGTATATGTGTTCTTTTTTTTTTTTAAAGTCTGCATTACAGTAAAGTGTTTTTTTCTGAACTTAAGACTGTTGTATTATTTGCCTTTACCCATTTAGTTATTATGTCCACATTACTGATGACCATTAATCTCATTGTGTAAATATTTTATGAAGCACCAACAGTCAATTCTACAGTATTGTCCGGTATCAATTTCGAGGTATTTGGTAAAAAAATTGATTTTCTCCATAGCTTCCAGCCATATTACTGGGTGTATAGAACAATGTAGGTGCCAGGTAGGCTTGGGCGATCTCTAAGTCCTCCAATCATGGTTACTTGAGATCGCCAGTTGGATGGGCTGGCCACATAATGGGACATGATGGCAATAGCTCATTCCGTAGGGAGTTGGGTTTGGAACTGGAGGGTCGTTGGTTCAAGTCCCAGTACAGACCAAAGTACGAAGTGTGGATTGGTAGCTGAAGAGAGAGAGAGAGAGAGAGAGAGAGAGATATTCCACTTCACCTCCTGGGCACTGCTGGTCCAGCTGGCAGCCCACTCACCCTGACATCTCTCCATTTGTGCATGAATAGGTACTGAGCGTGTGTGTGTATTTTAAGCCTGTGTGTAGTGATTACTAAGAAAACAAAGTGTAAATTGTGATGTCCCCACTGGGGATCAAACCGTATAAATTATTATTATAAAATATAATATATGGAGCGACTTGCATCAGTGAAACTGGCTACACCACCTCGGCGGCCCTGTCTCCTGATTGGCTGACGTACTGACATTCTTCTGGATTGATAGCATTCAAACTAGGGTGAAGATTCTAGATATTATAGTTCGGATAGTACGTTTAAAAAAAATCGTTTTTATATATGCGTGAAATTAGATTTGTGATTAATAATCATCAGTAATGTAGCTATAATGACTAAGTGGGTAAAGGCAAACAATAGAAAATGACATTGCTTTACATTGCTTTACAACAGGGGTCTCAAACTCAATTTACTTGGGGGCCGCTGCAAGTAGAGTCTGGGTTTGGCTGGGCCGCATCAAGTATTCCAAAAAAAACCTCTATTTCCTCAAAAAAAAAGGCGCGGAACTGCCGGTGCTCTAAACCCCTAGATCTGATATGGTTGGTGCATTTCACAACAACAGACATCACATTGTCAAACCTTAGGCATTTGCCGCAAAGGGTACTTAGCTAGCTTGACAACGGTTACGCCGCTGTCAGGAGACTACTATAGCCCATAAGTGACATGCGCAATGACAAAAAGTTTCAGAACGCGCGGGCCGCACTAACACTTAACTTTGATGTCAAGAAGGGGGCCACAAAATATCATCCGGCGGGCCGCAATTGGCCCCCCCGGGCCGCGGGTTTGAGACCCATGCTTTACAAACATCCAACATGATGTGAATGTGGCGTTGGGAAATGTTTTCTATAAATCTAACATTTGCACTCCTTCCAGTGAGCCCTGCAGCTTAAAGCCCCGGCTTTGACAGACTTCCAAACAAAAGCACAATGAAATGAAATCTTAATCGATCATGATCGGTTGACTGACAAGCAGGAAAAGTCTCAGTTCACCAGTCCAGGAGGCTCGGTAACATTGTTCCACACTCAGTGTCCGCAGACAACCAAACTTTATACATCACAATTTTTTATAAAATTCATTTAAAGTTAATTTATTATTATCGAGGTTAAATGTGCTCTGTCTGTACAACACAGTCTCAAAACTAGATGTACACAATGGTGGAAGACTTAAACAACAGACGTGATACCAGCTCAATTTATTTTAACACTACAGTAAAAGTACTAACTTAGCAGAAAATGGGTACTTAGTGAAGTTACATCAGGATGGAAAATAGCTGACATTAGCCATCAGTAGCAGCCTGAAGTAAATTTCACTGTTGTTAAACAAGCTACGTTAGCCTTCATAGCTGATTGCAAACGTTCATTCAAAGACAGCGTTACGTTACCTTGAATCTGTTTGGGGAGTTTCAGCACCTGAGAAGTTTCCAAATATGCGGGAAGAGGTCGGGGGTTTCATCTCCTGCAGCCATCACGCACAGACACTCACACCAACAACAGGAATGGGAGGAGCCGTGATGTCTGACCGCCACTTTCTGTTTGCGATGAATCATGGAAAATGGCTCATGCCGCAGGAACGCTATAGTGGAAAACTTTAGTGGTTTTGAAACTGTGACTTTTAATATCGTGGTATGTCTTTATATCCGGTAACTTGTTGCCTATGTCAAATTGTGTTGAAGGCAAATTGGGTTCTCAATGTAACTTTTTGCTGGAGCTCAGTATTCTGTTTGGATTTTCAGTATTTAGTAGTTATTATTAAAGACCCAATGCTGATTGTGGAATGAATCAGGACAATGGAGAGCACTGAGTTTGAACCCAACATTTTCACTAGTTCTATATCAACAACAATAGTTTTGATGTAATAGTTTGTTGTCAGATGGTTTGTGTAAAGGTGATGAGGCTGTGCCATTGAGGCGAGTACTATGGCTGGCTGTGTGTGTACATCTCTCAACGTGTGTCCAATTACTCTCCAAAAGCCCCTTACAACTTGAACAGGTGGTCTTTTTACACATAGGCAACTGTTTTGCGCCAGTATGTACGATTCTGTCACATTGTCCTTTATGCAGCTCAGTTAGAGTGCAGTATTTAGATAAAGCATCACCATCCAGCAACAAACAGGCTAAGGACGTTAGCCTGTTTGTTCTGTCCTGAGCCCAAAGTCCCTGCTGATGGTACAATCCTCCACTTAGTTCAACAGTGAATTACTTCTAATTTCATAATCTACCTTGGCACCCACATGTGAGGTTGACGTCATCCTTTTTCAACATGACTGAAGTCAACAGTAGGACAACAAAATGCCATCTGCCAGCTTAACTCTTCGTCACACAGACACACACATACAGGATCAGCTTAAAAAGAGAGGTGTACTGTTGAATGGGCCACTGCTTACTAAATATAACTTTAGGGCAAAAAAAGAGGTAATTTCTTGAAGTTGTTGTAATACTACGTGTGTCTTAAAGTTCAGTCTAATTCATCATTAAAGCTTAGCTGTGGACAGTAGACAGATATATGTTGATATAGATAAATCTTAATATGGATGGTTTGGGGGAATATTATTGTGCTGCTGTTGTAGTGATATAATTGCTGGTGGTGAACAACAATGACTCATTCTGAATTTATTGCCAGAACTCGGAAAGTAACAGACATTGTCTTTTAAAGACATTCTTCTCTTTAAAGCTCTATTGTGTAAGTTTTTCAGTTGATTTTTAGCAACAAATTTTCTTTCAGAAATATGTGCTTATTCATGTGTAATCACTACACCAACTAATCAAAGTATTCTCGTACACATAGAATCTACCATTCAGAATCATTCAAGCCGTGTCGCACCTCCATCTCTAAAATACATTAACCAAAGACATACCTCGTGCGTTTGACGCTTTTACACTCAGCGGCAGTGTGACGAATGCCAGGGAGGAGGAGAAGATAACTCCGCAACTGCCGGCAGATTTGAAAGCCGGTTGCAGCTGGCGCATCACACCTATTCTCTAGGACATGTAACGGAGTCGCTAAGGAAGTTAAAAATAGACTGAAAACGACAACGCGACAGGCAAAGCGACAGGCAAAGCAACAAGACCAAAGTTAATATTGGAGTGGCTTTTCCATGATGGAAAGAGCTCATATAGGAGCAAGGATTTTAAAAGGGACAGCGAAGTTGCCTGCTTTCTTCTCTAAAGATAATTATGCTTATATGTGTAAATTAGAAGTATTATAGTTGCTACTTGCTTGGCATGGTTACAGGTAACATACAGGTCAAGCTGTTGTTGACATATTGCTCCACCAGCTTGTAGTTCATCAGTATGGATCACAAAAAAATGAAACGACGACACAAGTTGACGACAAGTCATCCTTATAGTTTTCCTTCTTGCTAAGTTGAGCAAGTTGTTATGAGTCGGGACAAGGCTGGGAACTTCAGGATGAGTGTAACATCATGTTAGCTGCGGTCATGGAAATTCCATGAAAAAGTCATGGAATTTCAAGATCTTGGTAAAGTCACAGACTTGGTAAAATCCCTGAAAATGTTTGAAAAGCCATGGATTTGTTAGGGCTGTATTCAACCAAAGAAACTGTTTTGACTGAAATTCTACCTACTCTTCAACTAAGCAATAGGTATGTAGTTTTTAGGTTACATGTACCTATGTTGCCTAATTCATTTTCAGTCTTGCATCCAGAAATGAGTTATATAAACTATTAAGAATACACGGATAGTACAATTGGTTCTGTTTTTCCCACATGTGCTTGTAAAGCAATTAAAAAAATAAAAGACAATGTATTGACTGTGCATGTGAGTGTAAACACAGCCCATTATAAGAGATTTGAAAAGGTTGCTGTTTATTTTCATACAATAATTCAACATAGTTCTGTTTTTGTTATATCGTATGGGTCCTATTTACAAGTCATGGAAATTTCTGAAATTTTGTCCGTGAAAATGTGTGGGGGAACCTTGTGTGACTTTTCTCTCCTTCCTTTCACAGCGATGTTACGAACACAAGCAGTACAGAAATGGGCTCAAGTTCTGCAAACAAATTCTATCCAACCCCAAATTTGCGGAGCACGGAGGTAAGCAGCAGACGTACGGATGGAAAGATGGATGAAAAGGTTGTGCTGGCAATGGGCAATACATACTTTATTTCTTACCGTCTGCTGTACCTGTGTTGTCTCCCCACAGAGACCCTAGCGATGAAGGGATTGACCCTGAACTGTCTGGGGAAGAAGGAGGAGGCCTACGACCTGGTGAGAAGAGGCCTGCGCAACGACCTCAGGAGCCACGTCTGTATCCTTATTCATGTCACGGCACACATCATTTGTGTGTTAGTGAAGGAGACATGCTCTGGGTTAAGCTGTCGTCACTTTATTGTTCTCGCCGTGCCTTAACAATTCTTGACGCAAACACACCTGACTCATTTAGTTGGCTTAAGTCGCGCGAGAGTTGGTCTTCCCCCTTGGTGCGGATGGTTTGGGCAGGTATGAATGCAGCAATCGCACTAGGCTCTGGCAATCTGTGATGCAGCGGAACATGCTAACTGTAGATGCATGCAATGCTTCTCTCACAGACATAGACTCTGTTCAGGCTCGCATTTCCGTGGTCAAACCAGCCGCAGCTAAAGTTGGAGACGGACACCGGCAGAGCAGAGCGATGTCTCAGTGAGCAGACGTATCAACGTTGAAACAATGTCTGAATTTTATTTTAAAATGAAATGAGATGGTTTGATCCAGAACACAGGACCTTCTTCCTGTATTTAGTTTCTTGCTCCCGCCCCAGACACATCTGACCAATAAGCGCTGGTAGTGATGCATTTTGGCACGCTTGGATTTTTCTCCATGTGAAGCAAAACCGAATCAGGAAACATTCCAAGTTTACAAACCCATCAGTGGATTCAAAGCAGAGCAAAGTGTGAAAACCATTAAAATAATTTAATTTTAAACTTTAAAAATGGTGCAAGAGCCTTGATTTAAAACCTTTTTTTAGCTGCTGTGTATCTGTGCACATTTTCAGCAGAAGTGCTGTGCAGACTAAGCCTAAATTAACATATCTCTGAGCAGACAACATACTGTTATCTTTTTTCAGCTTCACCAGTCATGTCTTCTCTTACGAACCTGTGGCAAAAATGTCTTATTTAAGTAGTGTATACTTTAAGGGATAGATGCTGATATACAGAGAGCAGGGTTTTAACAGAAAATCACCATTTTTATTTATAGTTGGTGATTTTGATCATTTATTTGATCAATTGGGGCTCTAGGGAATTGTTGTGGAAATTTTTCATTATTTTCTGACCTCTTTATAGACTAAAGAATGAATTGATGAATGAAAATGTGGGTAATGAGTTTCTTTTGTATGTATTCAAAACCAAGTCAGCAGTGACTGTTCTTAAACACGTGTTCAGGTGTACACCCACAGTCATGGGTGTGTGCTGCTAATGTTAATCACTGGCTCGAGCAGTTTATTTTATCATGTTTTTCTGCTTATTCCCCCCCCCCACCACCACCACCACCAGTTTTGAAATTGTCAGCAGAATGTTACTTCTTCAAGAAGGTAATATTTAAGAAAAACATGTTACAGAACCAACATTCAAGTGATTGATACATGGATAAGTGATTGGTACATGGATCAGTCAAATCAGTAGTCTCCCTATCCGGAGAGCTTATTGGCAACAGTGAACCCCCCCCCCCCCCCCCCCCCCCCCCCCCCCTAACCACCAACACGTGTGTACCACTGTATACCTTTTGATAGTAGTTTGATAACATCAGATTAAGTGGAGATGGATCCTTGACTCCATGTGCCTCCCGCTGGCACGTATACGGCCTACTGCACGCTCGGATAAGAAGTACGACAGGCCATCAAGTGTTACCGAACGCTCTGAAGTGGGACAAGGACAACCTGCAGATCCTCCGAGACCTGTCCCTGCTGCAGATCCAGATGAGAGACCTGGAGGGCTACAGGGTGAGCACTGACAGGGGAACTATAAGTGCATGGTTTCTATCCTGGTAAATAATTATTCTGAGAGAAATGTTGGATTATCATAATGAAAAGCCATTTTCAGTCATCTTGCCCGAACTTAGGGTTAGGGCACAAGTCCAGCCGTGAAAGATAGATAGATAAGATAAGATAATTTGTTTATTAGTCCCCAGTGGGGAAATTACTGCACTACACTCTGTGTACACACTTTTTGTTAGTACTCACACACAGGCCTGAAATACACACACATGCTCAGGACCTATACATGCACTATACATGGAGAGATGTCAGAGTTAGTGTGAGATGTCGGCATGCCTTAGAGTCCACGACCAGCTGTGAGAAGCATATGGTTACTTTTCTTTGTAATACAAGAATAAAACTGACCTACATAATTTGCGAGTAAAGAACTTTTCTGCAATACACTCTTCCTTCTGTCACTCTGCCTTGTCCAGGGCACCGCATGGCACTGGTTTGGAGGGGACAGAGCATATCAGCAGTCAGGCTTCACAATGTAGAACGGCTCTCGCGGGACACAGGCGGGATTTAGATGCTTACTTAGTGAGAGGTGTGATGAAAAGTCTGGTGGAATAAATTAAAAAAATGGATGAGAGCGAGAGAAAGTGATTTTTAGATGTCCCTTAACCAGCTAGTAAAAACCTGGTGACATTATGGGCGCTTTTCACAAACTCAAGCAGCTTTAGTTTGTGAAAAGGGCTATGTGAATTCAATTTATTACTATTAATACCATGAATTGGCAAATTGTATCTTCTCCGCTTTGTACCGCCTCTTTTCCTCGTACTTTATCTCTCCAGCTACACATCGCATTACGAATCCTTTGGGCCACACAAGAGAGTCATCATACAGCGAACATATGTTGATTCTTTTGCCACTCCTTTGGTTCTGATGGTAAGCCCAGCTAAATAAACCCGCGTTGGCATATTTTTGTTCTGTAGGAGACACGGTACCAGCTGTTGCAGCTGCGGCCAGCGCAGCGGGCCTCCTGGATCGGCTACGCCATTGCCTATCATCTCCTGGAAGACTATGAGATGGCTGCAAAGATCATTGAGGAGTTCAGGAAAACACAACAGGTTAGTCTCAATGGCTGCTCAGCAGTTCTCTTCATATAAAGTCTGTCGCTGGCATCCTTCATACATGAGGTGAGGTATGGAATTATGATTAGAACTGAGGCAACGAAGAGCCATGCGTATGAAGTGTTTTGTGTATCTCAGATGCCGCACACTGCAGTCTAAGATGAGTAACGGGATTACTCCCGTTTCTTGTCATGTCGTACATGTTTGACCAGCTCATTGATGTATATGAGTTACAGCGTGCACTTTTAAGCTTCTTTTTTTCCAGTTCTTCCTTTTAAAATGTTGTAAACATGGGTGTTGTCTCTGCATCAGTAACAACTACAATAGAGCTCACTCTCTGTGGCTGGCTCCTGATAAGACTGATCTGCTTCCTGTCTTTGTGCCATCGATGTAATACAACCAGCTCGTGTGACTAGGCAACTGCGCCAATACACGAAGAATGATGCAGTTTCCTGAACAGCATAGATGCAGAAGTCCACCCAGCAGCTCCAGTAGGTTTTCACTGTTGCTTGTAGAAAATGTTGACTTCACCCCCGTCCCCGTCTGTTTGTCCAGACGTCTCCAGACAAAGTGGACTACGAATACAGCGAGCTACTGCTGTACCAGAACCAGGTGCTGAGGGAAGCAGGCCTGTACAAGGAGGCCTTGGAGCATCTGTCAAACTATGAGAAACAGATCTGTGACAAACTGGCTGTGGAGGAGACACGAGGTGAGTCACTGTGCTCCATTGTTTCTCTGTCAATGTCAACACTCTGAAGGCTACTGTGCCGCAGACGGGCAAAGATTAACACATTTGCCGGCTAGAGCAGCTCCAAGTCAGAGCATCTCTGGGTTAGGAACATAAGGCAAGATTATCACACATCATACCGCTGGTGTTGCGAAAACACGAATGGTAACATTTTGCTGTCAGTAATTTAAAAAATAAAATAAAAAAACGAGACATTTATATAACACAGACCTAACAATGTGCATTCAACCCAGCGTCAGTAGTGAATCCAGGCTGCAGTGTATGAGGTGACCCCAAATAATGATAATGAATAAAACTGCAAGTGGCAATTCCCGGTTTCAAACCCTTTCTCGGCCAAGGAAGCAGCCCAATCGCCAAAATCAAAGCCTCAAGCAACATTGAGCGGATTTTGGGCTTTACAAATCGGAGTAAAGATGTTTCAGCCGGTTTAATTCTGCAGAAAATAGGGTGAGGCCAAGAGCACACCTCTTTCAACAATACATTGGATGCAGCAATTGAGTAAGTCAGGCCATTTTGCCCCCTTTATCGTATTTCAACGTAAATTGGTATGTACGTTCAGGTCTTTGTGCCAGACGTCTCCATCAGGTTTAAGCAGGACTGGTCAAGAAGAACTTTAGTTATGGACAATTCCCTGCTTAGCCCTCCCTTAACGTTAAAAGTTCTTTGATTGATGGCGCCCATATTTTTTCATCAATCTTGCTCATTTATAGTAAAAATGTGTAGCTCAGTCCCGCTATGCTGCATACCAATTTTGGTGTTGACAGAATCAAAATTGACAAGTGTATTCATTTAAGTTTCACATTATGCAAATTAGAAAAAAAACTGTTGTGGTGGATGCTTATGGTCCAAGAAGTTTTACTATAGAGCATATTGAGCAGGACTTGTGTGAGAAATTTCAAGTTAGTCAGACTCACCGTTTAAGAAGCTTGGCCTTTCAAAGTTTTGGACTTATGGCATAGCGCCACCATCAGGCCAAATGGCATCCTATTTTATGGGAAGCATTAGCACATCAATTTCTTTGTCGTCAGTTGAATTTGGCTCTTTCTATCTGCTTTGACACCTAAGCTCTTCTCTCGTGTTTCTATAGGAGAGATACTGTTGAAGTTGGAGCGTCTGGATGAGGCAACAGAAGTCTACCGCCATCTTCAAGAGAGGAACCCCGAGAACTGGTCCTACTACCGTGGCTTGGAAAATGCCCTAAAGCCAAGTATGATGCGTTAGAAACACCAGCATCATCTTCACTGACTCTTAAATATCCACATTCACTGTACAATCTACAATTGTCAGCCCTACTGAATTGTTATGTTTTTTTTTTATTGTCTTTCTTTCTTCAGGCTGTGTAGAAGAGAGACAAAAGATCTATGAAGACGCCTGGGAGAAGTTTCCCAAAGGACTGGTTCCTCGCCGGCTGCCCCTCAACTTCCTCTCTGGTGTGGCCAATAAATCGTCTCCTTTCAACTAAAACAATGACTTTAGTTAAAATGTCCATGTGTGTCATAGGAATAAGTGAACAAGCCAGTAGCTGTCTTCAGCCTCAGTTGTTTGATTGTATGCATGCAATTTGGTTTGCCAGTTTCTACTCCACCTTATTTGAAGTTACCTGTTCAATAGAAGTGGAGTAAAGTTTTCTGATCTTCTCCTTCTCACCGCATTGCCCTGCAGGAGAGAAGTTCAGAGAGTGTCTGGACAGGTATCTGCGGTTGAACTTCAGCAAAGGCTGTCCGCCCGTCTTCACCACCCTTAAATCACTGTACAACAACAAAGAAAAGGTGAGCGTACTGCTGCTGGATATGCCAGATGACTGCTCTAAATCACAATGACACTTTTCTTTTTTTTTCTCCCTTTTAAACCTGCTTACATAATGCGCTGATGGGAGAGAGGTCAATCTGAGGCAAAGTGTTCTAGATTTAACTTATTGTGTATATCCTACTGCAGGTGAGGTAATGTATTCTGTCCTCTTTCTCGTTGCAGGTGGCAATAATAGAGGAGTTGGTGGTCGGCTATGAAACCACATTAAAAAGCTGTAGAATGTTCAACCAGAACGGTGAGGACAAATTGTATAAATCAGTATTGTAATATTGTCTTTCTAATTAACAATATTAAGTGTGTACGTAGTCCACCATAAGTTGTAATCCTTACTGATTTATCAAAAGTCAGTTGAAATAATTGCAGTCCTAATCTGATTTCATGCCATGCACGTTGGTCACCTTGCTGAGGAGTTGGGCGTGTGCAACAGCTCATTGGCTGCTCCTTGTTCCATTTCTCCCTGCAAAATCTAAACGGATCCGCTGACCAAAAATGCCCAAAATGACAGTACAGTTTTGTGGACACATTTTTGATGAACAGTTGCGGCCAGTGCTAACCTTGGTGACAAATGCATGGCAGTTTCCTGAGACTGCTTCAAAATAAAAGCTGCCCCATGTTTTGCACATTAAATACGTTTAAAATGAAGCAGCAGTTGGAAATGTTGGCTTTGCATTAGCAGGTCCTTAATGCAGCTCTGATACGGCTGTGGCAGAGTGGACAGTAAACGGTGAGGCCGATTCCAATAATGTATCATTAAAAAGCTAAAACTGAATTACATTTTGCCAATTTTTTTCTGTGAATCCATATCCCATGAATGGCAGACTCCACCAAATTAAAAAAAATAAGGGGTGGTTGCAGAATGAAAATACATTAAATGAAGACTTGAAAAGGTATCAAAAACAGGGTCGGATTTTTTTCCAATTACTTAAGGATTTTAACCAATATTTCTCATTTGTGT
>NC_045734.1:2835719-2836303 GCF_008692095.1 Etheostoma spectabile | reverse complement strand
CATCCGTGAAGACGTAAACTTACACAATCTCTCTCTTTGCACTCGCAGATGACGGTAAGGAGGAACCACCGACCACGTTGCTCTGGGTGCAGTACTTCCTGGCACAGCACTACAACATAATCGGCCAACAGACGCTGGCTCTAGAATACATAAATGCAGCCATTGAGAGCACGCCTACACTCATCGAGCTCTTCCTTATCAAAGCCAAGATTTACAAGGTAAAATACGCCACTTTTGCACGTGTGCTTATTGCTGTAACAGAAGCTGGATGTTGCTGTGCTGCTTGTCTTCGCTGTTGGTTTGACCTTTCTCTACCTGCAGCATGCTGGGAACATCAAAGAGGCTGCTCAGTGGATGGATGAGGCCCAGGCTCTGGACACTGCTGACAGATTCATCAACTCCAAGTGTGCCAAGTACATGCTGAAGGCTGGCATGGTCAAAGAGGCTGAGGAAATGTGCTCCAAGTTCACACGGGTGAGAAAAAACAGTCAAGTACACACAGACAGCTGAGAATTGGTTGTTTTTCCCATTAGGTCAATTTGCAAAGAACTAAAACAATATATATATATATATATATATATATA
>NC_045734.1:2834056-2835709 GCF_008692095.1 Etheostoma spectabile | reverse complement strand
TATTTTTTTACAATAGTTGTTTTACTTTTTTGCTTTTTATGCTTCAATGTACATACACGTCTGTTTGCCGGGGGCAGCAGAATGCTCCGCTGCGCTTGAGCTTCCCAAATGCCCGGGAAAATGTAGCTTGTGTGGACAGTGGACACACTGGAAACTTGATCAAGAGCCAAGCTACTGAAAAGCTTTGGATTCAGAGATCAGCAACTCTATCGAGATGCAGTTAAAGCTGCTACTGCCCATCACTGCTAGCAATTCAAGTTGTATTTGGCGCGGTGAGGCAGTCGGCACCGGTTTAAGCAGGTTCCGGACCAGGCAAAATCAACCCAACTCTAGTCTTCTATAATATGTGTGTAGGACACTAGAGCAGCAGTTGACGTGATACTTGAGCATGTCCCTGTTCTGTCATTTACTTTGTTTGTTCATGTTTTTGTGCTTGTTTTTTTTAATCCAGGAGGGAGCCTCTGCAGTGGAGAACCTGAACGAGATGCAGTGCATGTGGTTCCAGACGGAGTGTGCACTCGCCTACAAGTCCATGAACAAGTTTGGGGAGGCCCTCAAGAAGTGCCACGAGATTGAAAGAGTGAGTTATTATCATGGGATACTTTGTGTTTTAATTAGTTGTTTGCATTGGACCCCTGAGCCAATCCTTGACTGTTTATTTTGGGGTGTTTTTTTAAATATCTTTCTCCTCTTTACTTCCCTCTCTCATCAGCATTTTGTGGAGATAACAGACGACCAATTTGATTTCCACACCTACTGCATGAGGAAGATGACATTACGCTCCTACGTGGACCTTCTGAAGCTGGAGGACGTGCTCCGGATGCATCCCTTCTACTACAAGGCTGCCATCAGCGCCATCCAGATCTACCTGAGCCTCCACGACAATCCCCTGACTGACGACAGCAAGGAGCTGCAGGCTGAATCTGGTGAGAGCCTGAGCCATTTACCTGTATTTTTGAAATGCTCTACTGGACAAGGGTCTCTGCGGGGTCTGAAAAAGTCTATTTAAAAAGTTCAAAATCAACATTTTAGGCCTTAAAAAGTCTTAAATTGTCTGAAGTATTGTGTCTAGGTTATCAATAATTTCCTATATGTTCATGTACTGCTTACTCTAATGCTCATTGAAATGTTTTTTTTTTTTAATCCTGTAGTTAGCTGTATTTGTACAGATTATTATTACTCTGACACTTTTATTTTCATTTTATTCATGACTCTGCATTTTGTTGTACTTTGATGTTGTCATATAGATGTGACATTTCATTCATAATGGTCTTAAAAAGGTTGTAACGGTCTTAAATTTGACTTGTTGAAACCTGCGGTAACCCTGTGGACAAGAAAGAGGAAAAGTAGCACATTTAGTCCGTCATTAACGCCCCGCTCTCTTCTCCAGCTAACCTCTCAGACAAAGAGCTGAAGAAGCTGAGAAACAAGCAGCGGAGAGCCCAGAAAAAGGCCCAGCTGGAGGAGGAGAAGAAGAACGCAGAGAAGGAGAAGCAGCTCAAGAACCAGAAGAAAAAGAAGGAGGATGATGACGAGGAGATCGGCGGGCCCAAGGAGGAGCTAATACCTGACAAGCTGGTCAAGGTTAGAGAGAGAAACACGACGCCACTTACACGTGTACACTTAGAATAGCAAGCGATCGGGCGAGCAGAA
>NC_045734.1:2831997-2834046 GCF_008692095.1 Etheostoma spectabile | reverse complement strand
TGTTAAAGTGATGCGAGTTCCCTCTCTGGCACGTCCTGTTTACAGGTAGAAAATCCACTGGAAGAAGCTGTGAAGTTCCTGATGCCTCTCAAACACTTGGTCAAGGACAAAATAGACACACAACTGCTGGCCTTTGAGATCTACTTCAGGAAAGGTTGGCAAGCACATTTCAAATGATACTTCACTGCCATGTTGATACTCTGTCCCTTACTTTCATTACTGCTTCACACAGATTTACAATCCGTCTTCTCTTTTCAGAAAAATACCTGTTGATGCTCCAATCAGTGAAGAGAGCGTTGGCCATTGACCCAGACCACCCATGGTTACACCAGTGTCTAGTACGCTTCTTTAAAGGAGGTACGAGACAGGGTTCTTCATTAATACCACTTGAATCACCATCTGTAGTAAAGAGGAAGTTGGTTGCATGTCCTTCAGTTTTTAATATGCCTTGTTTGTTTATTTATACATCCTTTTTTTGTTTTCTACATTCCTTATATCTCTCACTCATCTTCCTCTTTTCCCTTCTTTCAGTCTCTGAGAGCAAGGAGCTGCCGGAGGTGGTCCGGACCGTGCTGAAGCAGGAGATCACCCGGCTCTTCGGAGACAGCAACGCCATGAGCTTCAACCAGGCCTACCTCAACAAGCACTCCAACTCCATACCACACCGACTGGCTGGTACGCTTCTCCCACATGCAATGTTGTTCAAGGATCGGTTCACATTTAGCCTTGTGCTTGGTGTGAACACAAATTGGGATGATCTCATAACCCAGCGGCAATGGCCAATATGTTGGTGGGGGGTTCCGATGTAGCCAGACGATAGCCGAGGGGTTCCAGGATTGCATTTTGGTCATTGCCTTCTGTCCCTTTTGTTCTCCACACTGACTGTTAAACTGCATGCAACCAAAGCCTGCTCAAACGTGATTGGTCAAAGCTACTCAGAGAAATGGAAACCAGAACGCTATTAACACCAAAACCTTGTCCCGTTGCCTACAGATTCTGCATTCATATGTCTAGATCTATGTATAGATATTATAAAGAATCTGTTATTTTTTTCCCAACAAACTTTTTCACAGCCTGGAGCTGATGGTTGTATGTTGTACCAGTCAGTATAGGATATTTCCCTCTCACGCTTCGTTTCCTATTCATCTCTAATATACAGGATTGAGAGCTTCCTCTGGCTATCAGAAAACCTTCATGCAACACTGAAATCCCTCTTCCAACATTCATGCATTCCATTGTCTGTTTCTAACTGCTGCGGAAAAAGACATTTGGTTCTCTCTAGGGATCAACCGATATGGATTTTTTTTTTTTAAGGGACAATACAGATTTATTTATTACTTTTTATCAGCCTTAGCCGATACAAGCTGCTGATTTTCTTGAGCCGATATTTGGAGCCGATGCTGCGTTTGCTCCTTCAATTTACATCATAAAAATGACACGATGATGACAAATGTTACAAGTCTCATTGTGTGTGTGTGTGTGTGTGTGTGCCACACACGTCCAAACCTCAGCCAAGTGGCTGCTGAATAAAACTCCCACGGAATAACGACGGCATCACTTAAACATATGACCAGTGTTCCTAACAGCTATGGATACGGATAGCCCACAACTTAGCTCTTTGCAGCTCCCTAAATACAATGGTAAGCAGTTTTATAGAGAAGGCATTTGCATTTTCTATTTGGACCCACAAACTTGCTTAAGAACATATAGAGGGACAGTGCAGGGTCTGCACGTGAACCGCACAGCGTCTCTAGCAACACAGAGCTGCCTATGTGGACGCCTGTCTGTAAATAATGCCGGGAAAATCCGCGAACGCAACAACCACGCATCGGGCAATACACGTAAAAACGCCAATATCGGCCGGCCGATAAATCGGTCGATCACTAGTTCTCTCTTTCTCAAAATACTCACTTTCACATACAGTACCTACAACACTACAGCACATGTATAGAGGTTTACTCCTCAACGCAGCGGCCGCGGGTTCGACTCCGACTTGCGGCCCTTTGCTGCGTGTCATTTCCCCTTCTCTCTCCCCTTTCATGTCTTCAG
>NC_045734.1:2830978-2831987 GCF_008692095.1 Etheostoma spectabile | reverse complement strand
AAAATAAAGGCCTAAAAATGCCCCAGAAAATAATCTATATTAAAAAAAAAAAAGTCTTGCGTCTCAAAGTCATATTCTTGAATCATTTTTAAAAGCTTTATTACAAACGCACACTCTTCTCTTCCTGCAGCTGCTAAGATGATGGTGTATCTGGACTCATCGACAGAAATGAAGGCTATAGAGCTGGCCACTGCACTAGACGAGTCCCTCGACAACAGAACCATACAAGTACGCGTTTACGGAATTAAGCATTGTGACAACTGTTTGGTGAAAATGAGTTATATGTATAAATAAAATGTTATCAATTGTACATTGATACCACAGTGGATATACTTATAGCAATGTAGTTCTTCTATAAATTATTACCTTAATATGGTACACAGAGTACAGCCCATATTTCACCAACAATAAATTGTATATAGGTCTGTTGATGGATCAGTATTAAGATTGACATCTTTTCTTCTTTTTAAGAAGTACAATAAATTCCCTGATTTTTCTTTATCCTTACTCTTCCCTCATCAGATCTGCACAGAGGTCCTGGAGTGTCTTCGGGGCGCCACGCTGGGCGACTGTAAGGAGCGTGCGGAGTCGTACCGCGCAGAGTGTCGCAAGCTTTACCCCTACACATTAGCTTTCGCGCCTCCCGGATACGAGGAGAACACAAAGATCGCCAACGGAGACGTTTCCACTGAAACGGAGGAGCTAGCCAATGAGATGTGAGCGCGGCAGAACAGTGGATGAGAAAAGGAATTGGGCCAAGCACGGAGCCTTGTGGTACGCCTGGCAGCCATTTTGTAGAGCCAGACATGGGAGTCGAAAAAAGGGGTTTGTTCTTTGGCTCAGCTTAATCGGGTCTGTCCTGGCATGGCTTGGCTTGGCTCTCTCCCACATGGTGAAAATCAGGACTGTGTGTGTGGGTGTGTGTGTGTATGTGTCTGTCTGTGTGTGTTGAGAGCATGTGTGCGGTTGTGTATTTTTGTGGGAAAGCCGGGGGGGGGGGGGGGGGGGG
>NC_045734.1:2828486-2830962 GCF_008692095.1 Etheostoma spectabile | reverse complement strand
ATGGCCATTTTACTTTTTTAATAAAGCTGTCAACCAAGCTGAATATGAAAACAGTTATTGGCTAACTGTGAGGGACTGGCTCGGACTGTCGGTTTCCTCGGAGATGATCAATAACTGACAGCAACCACTCGAGTTTGACTCGGTGCTGTTCCAAAAACGCCTATCGCATACTGCGTTCCCCTAATTTTAAAAGGCTAATTTAAATGAAAATAGGACAACTGTCACTGGGGGACGGGAGACTGAGCTGAGAGGATCTGGTCTTTGACAGATCTGTAGGAAGCTGAGCAGGAAGAGTTACTAAGGACCGAATGTAGACCCTGAGGACATCCAGCGACCGTATGCATATCTGTATCTGCTGTAATGCTCCAGGAAACCACTGATAGACATGAGGCAGTGGAGTGTGTGAGAAAGGTCACTGCGGGGGGCACAGCGCGAAGAACGTCTCCTCACATTTGAACAGTTCTTTTTGATTTTCTTTGGTCAGACTGTGCTTCCCTCGTGGTTCCTGGTTAAACTTGGGAATATGTAATCCTCTGTCTGTTAATATGGAGCACCTTTGTAGCACAGATTAAAAACTGTAAAGGTTGTGTGTTGTGCTCCATTTCAAATACACTGCTACTCTTAAAATTTTTACATAGTTCTGAGAGAGTTGGATAGATCTAAGCAATACCATAGACACCTTTCTGTCCATAATGGATCAATGAAACTCTTCTTAATGACGATTATCATTTCTAGATCTGGTTGAAGTGGTTTACACTGAGCCTTCTGGCAGTCACTTGTGGTGTTGCTGTTGTCACTGTTAGAAATTGTTTTATCTGCATGTACACAAGGGGCTCTAACAGAGTGGAAACATCCTACTTCAGAGGGCTCTTCTCTGCTAATTTGGCTCCTCTAGAGGTCAGAGTTCAGCATCCATGCCTGTTGCCCAAAGTGACAGAAGTGTAAATGTTAAAAGGCGAGTAAATGAATGAGCATCTGGAATTTGTTTTACTTTTTCTGTTCCCCCCCCCCCCCCCCCCCCCCCCGAAATCTCTTTTCTTCCCCTTTTCCCTCTGATTTGGGTTCTGATGTGAAAGATTAAATCTGAGATGGCGATGTATGATATCTCTGGATTTTTGTATTAAAACTAAACGGAAAAAAAAAAACAATTGCCTTTTTTTGCTCTGTATGTGTAACTGTTAGCCTCACTGAGCTGCTGGTCAGTGTTCCCACACGTCCTGAAAAAAAACTTATTTAGACACTAGTTTTCCAGTCATGGAAACCTTTGAAATGACTAAATATCCTTAATGTTGGTCTAGAAAATTCTCCTACTCAGGTTGCCTAGGTATGTATTTAGTTTGAAATGTTTTGGTCAGGAGAAAACTGTAAAAACTAGTCATCAGTGGTTCTATTTACAAACTGTATATGACAAACTTTTGTCATATACAGTTTACCATAACAACTGAAATAAAGATTTCATTCATCTACATCAAGACAGCTGCAGGCTACTAGAGGTCAGGTAACAACCATGACCCAAAAAATGCTTTTACAATAACGCACACCTTACACTATGCGTTGTGGTGGGATTTACTGCTATGTAACATTGACGTTGTTCCAGAGGTAGAACATAGTTGGTTCATGTGAGGGTCCAGCTAGTGTTTGGAATGAGCTTTGTCCCCGTGCTGATGACCTAACTGTACAGACGGCAGTGATGGGTGGGGCCGTCACCTATAAGGAACCTTAAAAAAGAATAAAACGGATTATCCCTCGTGTTGTCTTCCCGTAGACCAACATTTAGTTTTTCTGGGTCAAAATTTTAAATTAAAACCCTAAGATACGTTTGTCACTTTTCCCCAAAGTTCTTTGTCAATTTCTTTTGGACATTTTTGTTGTTTTGACCCAGTTTTTGAAGCTTTCTGATATTTGTCACTTTTTGACGTTTTCTAACTTTTCCTGAAATTCTTTCTCACTTTTCACAATGTCTTTTTTTTTTTTTTCTACGTTTGTCATTTTTTCAGTGTTTTTAAATTTTTTTTTTCTTAAAATGCTCTGAAATTAAATAAAACACCCAATTTCAGTAAAAATAGTGAACGGATCAGTTATTTAACTTGTGAGGTGCGTTTGTGGGCCCACCCACGTTATTATTTTTTACAATTTGGTTGAGGGAAACCCAAATTTTTGATTTCGAAACTTTTTTGAAAATGGGTCAGATTTGACCGCGAGGACAACAGGAGGGTTAGATGTAACAGTACTGGGCCTAAAGATTAGGAGTGCATGATTCAGAACATGCCACGATTCAATATCGATTTTTAGGCTCAAGATTCAATTCAAAAACGATTCTCAATTTTAAAAAAATGATTCACAGTATGTAAATGTAGGCTAGTTACTTTTCCCATGTGAGAGTATACACACCATTACATATATACAAAATTAATTGATTTTTGGAATTCTATGACTCGATTTTGAATCTGTAGAGCTTGAGTCGTGATATGAATGT
>NC_045734.1:2827782-2828476 GCF_008692095.1 Etheostoma spectabile | reverse complement strand
TTTTTTTTTTTTTGCACACCCCTACTAAAGATATAATCGTATCTGAGCATGTGGTGTAGACTACTGTATTGTCAAAAATATCTAAAAGAGCGGGAACCCTGCTGGTATGTTCTTAGCTGGCAGGTCAGACTCGGCTTTGTGGCATCATCACACTCTTGGTCCTCACATTAAGTGCATTAAACATGTTAAAATTAGCATTATCTCGCACTATTTCCAATATATGAAAACATATACAGCAGGTGACTGATTCTTTAGTTACCCAAAGTGTAAATGATTTAGATTTGCCTTGGTGGGACCGCAGGACCCAGGTACTGGAGCCTAGACAGAAACAGAACTGGAGTATTTCCACCAGTAGGGGGCAGCAGCTGTTCCTCCCAGGACAGGTGAGTGGCCCAGGTGGCTGCTGTAGCTAGGCATGTGGTTGGTTGGTTAAGGTGAGGATTTGATATAAAGCAAAAATCATATTACAAGTTTAATTCAGCATGTAGGTGGGAAATGTTTCTGTCTAGAACTTCCTTCCTGTGGTCCTGCTGCCTTTCTTCTCAGGCAGGTTGCACATCAAATGAAGATTTTATTTAGACAAATTCAAAGGTTTGGGCAACTTGTAACAAAAACACAAGGTATCTGAAAGGTTTTCAGAGAAATCCATCGTATTAATCAGCATGTCATCTACATATGGTGTTCCCCCCCCCCC
>NC_045734.1:2820892-2827772 GCF_008692095.1 Etheostoma spectabile | reverse complement strand
CCACCGCAGACGCCAGTCCTCCGCATGCTCTCCTCCCACTCCCTTAGGGCCGTGAACACAACCTAAAGAGAGCGGTCTGTCCCCAGAAGTCCAACTATATTTTGTTCATGTCTAGTGAAGCTGCATTTCTAGAAACCTTTCTTGGAGATACCGTGTGACGCGGAGCGTTGTTTTGGCGCTTTGTCAGATTTCATGTGAATTTACTGTTTAGTTGAACGACGGGAAAATGGAGTCATCTCTTGAGTTTTCCAGCTCTTTGGGCAGTGTGTCCTCCGTATTGACTCGATGTCGGACCTTTAAAGTGCTGGTGATAGGAGACTCCGGGGTGGGGAAGACCTGCCTCACGCACCGGCTCTGCGCCGGGGAGTTCCCCAGCAGAGTGGAGGCCACCATCGGGGTGGACTTCCGCGATCTACAGCTGGATATCCATGGAGAGAAAATCAAGGTATGCATCAAGGCAAGGAAGCTTTATTTCTAAGGCACATGTTGCCGCAACAAGGCAATTTGAAATACTTTCGGCTACATACAATTAGTCTGTTAATTGTTTTTAACCCTGTGTTGTCGTTGTGTCTGTGACTCTTGCAGAAAAGGAAGTTACTCAGTGTCCAAAACGAAATTCTCCTTAGGGAGACTAAGAACTGTACTTTGACTTTGACATCGCCTAAAACAGTTAAAAACACTTAGATGTAATGTATGTATAAAAACAGAAATAGCATAAGATGGGTATAAAATAAAGAATAAAAAGTTGCAGTGCAGCAGGGGCGTTCAAAGCCCTTTTGTAAACTTGATCCCAGCACCCCAAAATTGAATTGCTAAAAACTAAAATGTTGATATTGATAACATATGATAATCCAGCACCATGGAACTAAACCCAGAATCTAGATGCCGAGATCATTCTGCATAAATCTCTAATTTTCAAAAGTTATTGATAGCATTTGGGGAATTGTCAGCTTTTCCGTGAATAGAGGACTCCTAGAAAGGCAGCATCACAAACAAAGGTCTTAAGCTGTGATTTAACCCTGCTGTTGGCCTCTGGTCAAATTTGACCCATTTTCTAAAAGTTTCTAGCCTCTATTAGAAATTTGGGTTTCTATCAACCAAAATGTCCCCAAAAAATAACGTGGACGGTTCCATACGACGCTCTTTAAAAGTAAAATAAATGATCAGTTCACTACTTTGAATGCGGACGTTTTATTCAATTTTATAGCATTTGGAGAAAAAAAATGGACGAAAGAACGTTGGGGGAAAAAAAAGTGACAAAAATGACAGAAAAAGCTTAAAAAACATTGGGGGAAAACATAACAAAACCTCAAAAAAAAAGCACAGAAGAAAAGTGACAAAAAACATTGTGAAAAGGGGGGGAAGAACATGGAAATGGAAAAGTTGTGCGTTGGGCAGGAGGACGACACGAGGGTTAACAGAACTTGGAGTTGCAGCGGCCAATTGAAACAAATTGCGGGTCAAAACAAATGAGCAGGCTAACACATCGGTTTACACACACCGGCGGCTTCTAACTGGCTCGTTAGTTTAAATAAACCGCCTGCTAATAAAGGAACCCACGTCGTGTTGACTCTTTTAGGCTGTATGTTAATCACCTGTAAGTTTCACATTGAATTCAGTGCTCTTCATGGGCCCAATCCCACTGATGATTCAGACCATACCCAATTCAATCCAGTTGTATTTATAGTATCAATTCATAACAAGAGTTATCTTAAAACACTTTACAGAAGGTCTAGACCACTCTATAATTTACAAAGACCCAACAATTCCAGCATTTAGTGCAGCTGTAGTCAAACTTCCTTTTAGGAAGAAACCTCGGAGAGACCCAGGCTTTTGGTAGGCGGTGTCTGACGGTGGTGTAATAAACGGTGGCAATGAAATGAAAATAATGGAACTGTGACTAGAAATAGTAGTTGTAGTAGTACATGGCATAGAAGGGCACTGCACAACATAGCAGGGCACTCTAGAACATAGCAGGGCACTCTAGAACCTAGCAGGGCACTCTAGAACATAGCAGGGCGTAGCAGGGCACTCTAGAACCTAGCAGGGCACTGTAGAACATAGCAGGGCACTACAGGGTGTAGCAGGGCACTGCATGGTGTAACAGGGCACTGTAGAACATAGCAGGGCACTGTAGAACATAGCAGGGCACTGCAGAACATAGCAGGCCACTCTAGAACCTAGCAGGGCCCTGTAGAACCTAGCAGGGCACTGCAGAACATAGCAGGGCACTGCAGAACATAGCAGGGCACTGCAGAACATAGCAGGCCACTCTAGAACAGAGCAGGGCACTCTAGAACCTAGCAGGGCACTGCAGAACATAGCAGGCCACTCTAGAACCTAGCAGGGCACTGTAGAACCTAGCAGGGCGTAGCAGGGCACTGCTACAAAAACAAAACCAAGCAGGGACTCAGGTTTATGAGAGGACAGAATACTCCAGTTAGACTTCTACAAGTTAGAGAAGAATATTGCTGTAATGCAGTTCCACCACTTTTTTTTTTAGCATCATGATAGAAACGACATAGAATAATGTAAACGATAGATATTTTTATAGCCTTTTGACAATATTTCTCATCATATAGCCCAGCCCTTACTCTGACGCCCCCACTGTGCGGTGTGGCTCTGCCGAGGTATTTGTCCCAGACTGCATGACTGAGGGTCCTCTGGATTAAAGAAAATCAGCTAAACCAATGCAGCCTGTAAATCCATGTGAAGATGACATGCTTGCTTCCAGTGGCATGCTAGCGGTTACATCAGCAGCCTCATAACGCCATTTAACTCAGCTCTGACTTTTGAACCGTGTTGTGTGATCACATGGAAGGGACTGGTCTATTCCGTGATTCTAGATTCAAACTGTGGGTGTTTAGTAGCTTGTGCTACTTCCTGAGTGTTTTGAAACAACCACATGACAGGGGAAGTGTGTCAGTGGTGACAGGATTTAGTTTATAACTTTAGGGTGGAGGAGGTTTCCAGCTTTGCCCCCAGTACCCCCAGTACCTTTAAATTATTTACCTTTATAGCTGTTATATTAGACTTCTGGGGCAAATCCAAGTCAATCAAGCCAAGTCTCATGGAAATCAAGTCAGTACTCAAGTCCAAATCAGGCCCCAGGTCTCCAGGTTTTTGAAGGCTGACAGACTCAGTCAGACGACACAGCATTTGAAGATTTTTCCTTTCGTATCTGTGTTTACAGGCTTTCATGCAAAGTCCTTTCACAGCTTAGACCTAGTAATCAAATAGGTTTGTGTTAATGTGTTCAGTGCCTGCATTGGACCAAAAAAGGTGCCAGTACCCTAATTCAGCAGTTCCATGACATGATCATCGCATGTGTTGTGGACACACTTCTGTGGACACACAGTGTATTGTATTAAGTTGTACATTTATGTTGTCTCCAGTGTGTGTATTTACTTGATTGAACAGCACTAGATTGGTGTTATTCGCAGAGAGTATGTTGTATAAGCGTGACAGAGAGAGATGAGATCAACTTGTCTGCTCTTTTTTTTTCTCTGTGATGATTCACTGTGTGTGTGTGTGTGTGGTGGGGGGGGATTTATTTTCCTCTTCGTGCCTGTCCTCTTATTCATTTCCTCTTTACCACTTTTTTTTTCTTCTTTTACTAAAACCTCCTCCAAATTGCCAACCTACATATCAATCTATCGTTTTCTCCATTCAAATCCCCCAACCTCCAGCTCCAGCTGTGGGACACAGCAGGACAGGAGCGTTTCCGTAAGTCCATGGTCCAACACTACTACCGCAACGTCCACGCCGTGCTCTTCATATATGATGTCACCTGCCCCGCCAGCTTCCGCAGTCTGACCGCCTGGATAGAAGAGTGCCGGCAGAACTCCCTCGGGCAGGACATCCCCAGGTAGGCTCGCATCGCCAGACCTGTCTCCACCAACTTTGGAGTCAGGTCTGGCTACACCACACATTAGGAGACAAACAAATGCTCTGGGTTGTTTGCATTTCTTTAAACCAATCACGGTCGTCTTTGGCGGGGCTAAGCTCCGGACGCAGAGACCGTGGCTCTGCAAAAAGGTCTTGGGAAGGACCTTGTTTTGATGGAACATTTGGACCCCGCCGAAGAAAACGCCACATACTCTACGATATTAAATGGAGTTTAATATTCTGTTGACACAATACAGTAACGTGAGCTATTTAAATCAGCTGATACATGTTTAAACCTCATTAGCTTTTAACAGTGTTACACCATGTGTACTTCGTCCACAGCAGTCCCACCACTTTGTCCCAAAACGTCCCAGTTAGAGAGTCAACGCCGTAAATATATTCTTTGTAAATCTTTATAATCACTCCCCGAAAGAATTAAGCAGGCCGGCCTTGTTGCATGATCCAAATTTTTCCTCAAAACTTTCCTTTTTCAGCGTGTGGCTTTCTAGCTCAAAGTTTGTTGTTGTTTCCCAAAAAGAACAAGAGAGTTTGAGACCGGGAACACACAGAGATCGGAAGGCGAGGGACATGTCAGGCAGTTGTCCTTTTTAAATGTATTTCCGTCGATTCCGACTAGTCCCCAGGTGACTGCATCCGCTCTGTGCACTGCTACTCACTGAAAGGAAAGAGTTTGCTTTATTGTTATTTTTTTTGTAAATCAAATCGATCATTTGTAGTCCACATCCTGCGTCCATATTACTGTTGTGCAACTTTTAATATCACCATCCTCCAGTTAGTCCCTTTGCACTGGCCTTTCTCCTGGCAGGTTCCTGGTGGGTAATAAGAGCGACCTGCGGGACCCCCGCAGGGCCGACGGCCAGGTGAGCCAGGAGCTGGCGGCCAGCTTCGCCAAAGCCCACGGCATGATGTCGTTTGAGACGTCGGCCAAGAACCCGCCGAACAAATGCGGCAACGGTCGCCTAGTTGATGCCGAGGTGTCGTATCAGCAGGATAAAGTGGAAGACATCGTTGCTGCTCTTGGTGCCAAACTGAAGAGAACTTCAGTAACAAGCTCCCCGGACTGCGGCTCCTTTAAAATCCTCAACAAGAAAAGAGCCGAGAAAGAGCTGTGGACCTGCTGCTGAGAGACGTTTCTCTGTTCAGATGGGACGTTTTAGCTCTTTATAGGTCTATGATTGGGTGTGAACATGTGTTTGAGTGAGTGAGCAAATGACTGTGATTGTGTGCATAATAATCACTTTTAGACCAAAGACAAAACAACGATGCTTGAACAATGTTACATTTGAAATACAGCTGCTGTTACTCACACACCAATCTTAAATGTGGACATTTTTGTATATTTGTGATATTATTAATGCAAAATAAAAGACTGTGAATGTATTTGGTGGAGGCTCTGTTGTGCTGTATACCAGTAATTTTAGGACAGTGGTGTGTATAATGATGAAGTATGGTCCAATCTAATCCTGGCTGTTAGGAGTCTCCCACCGCAGGACTGTGTCCAGATGGACAAATCATCACATCAGTGAACTGTCATGCACCAGCCTTGTGCATGAGCAGTGTGGGCGTCGCGCATCACATGTGTTGAGATTGTGCGTCCAATCGATGACTCAGAGACCGTCACATGATGAGGGAGAACCTCTTCTGCTGACAATTTAAATCCTGCATCAACCCGGGGGGGGGTTGTGTCCGTCATGTTGATGCAACATTCAACAGGCATCTGGTAGATGTCTTCCTCTAGGCTCAGGAAAGACAAAAGCAAAGAACTAAATAAGTTAGAACACCCCTAAAAATACCCTGACAGTGGTTGAATACAAGTCATGGACAATGAGGATCTTTATGATTTCAAAAGACAATCATGGACACAAAGGACCCACAGACCTTAACACTGACATGTAACCTGATTCTCCCCCCCTGTTTACCTTGTCATATGATGACCCTGTCTGATAAAAGATTAAAAAAAAAAAAAAGTTCTAAAATTAGAAATAAAAGAGAAGAGTTTTCTGTGTAGATAACAAATCTCTCAACAAACTGTTTTTCTGACTGTTGACTGGGAACAGCTGTGTTTGTAGAAGCAGAGCGTGGATTACTGACACATCTACACCTGCTTCCAAAGGGGCATGGAAAAGGGAAGAAATCTGAAGCTTAGGGTTAAACTTCTGACAATCTTGTCACTCTCTCAGTGATTTCCACTGTACTGTAGCTAAGTACAATGCTTCAGAGACAGCCTATAAAGAGGCATTCCACTAATTTCACACATTACTCTACTCTCTGGGCTCTGGAGGTCCCATATTGTAAAAAGTAAGATTTCCACGGCCTTTTTTTATTATAAATAATGGTTTACAGTGCTCTATGAATACTGGGAAAGTATCAATAATCCACAGAGAAATAAAACGACATGAAAGCATGGATCCACCCTGCCTTGTACATGGCAAATGGTTTCAAACTGGTTGTTTTATGGTGTGAGGGATATTTTCTTTGCACTCATTGGCCCCCTTAATACCAATTGAGCATTGTTTGAATTAGAGATGTTCCTGTACCGATACACCTCCAATACTGTCTAAACGCTGGTATCGGGAAGTACTGGAGTTTATGCACCGATCGGGTACCACGTAATAAACCCCTAAAGAAAATCTATGTAAAAGTAGTTATTTATCTTCTTTTTCCACTTATAACTGACTGTCAAACTGGAGGATAAAAGAAAGTTCTGTGGCGTTTATTGTTTGGCAGATTAACCTGAGCCAGACCGACAACAAAGATAGAAATCATATCACATCCATACAGGGCTCGTAGTATATAGTTGGTAAAACATAATAAAATATATGACACATGTGCTTCGGATCAATTCTCGGTATCGACTAATACCGCAAGTTCAGGTATCAGGATCGTATCAGGAAGCCAAAAACGGTGTCGGACCATCTGAGGCCTTTAAACTAGAAATGTCTCTTTGCATATTGTTGCTGACTATCTACAT
>NC_045734.1:2805322-2820882 GCF_008692095.1 Etheostoma spectabile | reverse complement strand
CCACAGTGTACCTGTCTTCTAATCCCATCTGTTTCTGGGGACATTTGGGAGAGTTTCCCCCTGCTATAATGCACACTATGAATCACCTTCAATGGAATAGGACCAAGCCCAGCGGGAGGACGAATTTACTGGTCAATATTGCAGGTGGAGTTATGGGAGGCTTCAATGATTCTAAAAGACTGTCCGGAAGCTCAACAACCCCCCCCCCTCATTACTTGTTCTACGTGTCCTTATTGCACCGTGGGTCAGAGAGAAACTTATATTATTGCTCTGTATGTCTGGCACTAATGGCAGAAATGACAATAAAGTAGACTTGACTTGACACAGCAGCTCCTCTGATAAACAGTTGATGGTGCAAAGAGTAGTTCAGGAGTTTCACTAAAAACTAAGCTTTTAATCGTGTACTTCTGAGTTTTTTTTGGTTTTGGATCAGGCTGTCTTGTTCCTCGGTGCAAATGCCAAATGTGACACTAGGTGGCAGGAACTCCATTTTATTTGTTTTATTTTTTACAGTTCATTCGCTTCTAAAGACATCCCAACACTGTCTCTGTACAGTATTTTAACATGTTTTTTTTCTACATTGTCTTCTACGGATTGGATATTTATATTCCTGCCCAGTACTTAACAACATATTATGTAATAATAAATAAACTAGTGCTTTGAGATAAACAGACTGGAAGTGGCTTTCTTCCTGTGGAATGCGGTTCTCCTGGTTAAACCTCCAGCATGCTCACTTTGGCTAATTCAAGTCTTTAGATCTTTTAAAAATTTCAAAATGTGCATTATAAATAAACTGAAAAGATGGCATTTTTACTGTCTGAAAACATCTGGAGCTGGCACGTTGATGGGTGAGATACGTTAGCTATATAAGAGAACACAACACTTTATCATTTTGCCTCGGGCAATCAGAGCTCTTACCCACAAAAGCTCTTGGCACAGTGTGTGTTATGCAAGCACAGTTCACTGTCTCTTTGCATGCCACCACATGGGACCGTAATCCACTTGAGAGCAGTGTGAGGGATGTCTGATCCGCCACGGCACAGGCAACATGATTTCATCTCATTACACAACATGTTGTGACCACGTCATCTTTGCTCAAGTCCCAATTTAGTCTCAGATCATTTGGTCCAAGTCTCAAGCAAGTTTTAAAGTCAAGTCAAGTCACATGTCAAGACGAGTCCTGAGTCAAGACAAGAAAGTCCCAAATCTAGTCACTTTTATTCACACCCAAGATCAAGCACTCTTACCTGTATTATCTGGTCAAGACAGGACAGGGTGTAGCAGGGTCTCAAAAGACAAGGTAGGGGTAAAGGGTCTTTGGTGTTACCATTTTGTTGCCATAGCAAAGACTTTAATCATCCAATCAGGATTCACAGTTGGCGCTGGGTAGCATACATGATAGTCAGATAGAAAGGTGGCAACATTAAATTATAACATAGTATATTTAACAGCTTACATTCTAACTTATGAATACACAAAAGTCATTTGAGTCATCACGCCTCAAGCCAAGTCAAGTCTCGAGTCAGTAACTTACAAGTCCAAGTCATTCATGTCTTTGTCAAGTCATGAGTCATCAAAATGGTGACTCGACTCAAGTCCAAGTCACCAAGTCGCAAGTCCACCTCTCTGCAACATGTCACAAACTAAAACCGGCTCAATCCCCAGAAAACTTAAAACACAAGCACTAAATAGTATAGCCTATACACAAATATTATGGCATGCCGCGTAGGGAATTATATATACATATATATATATATAATATATTATTATATTATATATATGATATATTGATATAATATATTATATTATGTATATACAATATATACATATGGGTGGCGGCGAAGGTCAGGGGCCTCGACGGACCAGACCCGGGCGGCAGAGGCTGGCCTCTGGGGACGTGGAACGTAACCTCTCTGTGGGGGAAGAGCCGGAACTTGTGGCGGAGGTGGAGCGTTACCAGTTAGATCTGGTGGGGCTTACCTCTACGCACAGTCTCGGTTCTGGAACCGTACTCCTGGATAGGGGTTGGACTCTGTCCTACTCCGGAGTTGCCCAGGGTGTAGGCCCGGGCGGTGTGGGGTACTCACAGCCCCGGCTGAGCGCCGCTGCGTTGGGTTTACCCCGGTGCGAGAGGGTCGCCTCCCTACGCCGCGGGTGATGGGGGGAAAAACTCGTGACTGTTTTTTGTGCATATGCACCAAACAGAGTTCAGAGTATCGCGCCTTCTTGGAGACCTTGATGGAGTCCGTATGGGCTCCAGTAGGGGACTCCATAGTTCTGCTGGGGACTTCAACGCACACGTGGGCAATGATGGAGATACTTGGAGAGGCGTGATTGGGAGACGGCCTCCCTGATCTGAATCAGAGTGGTTGTTTGTTGTTGGACTTCTGTGCTAGTCATGGATTGTCCAAACACCATGTTCGAACATAGGAGCTCATAGTGTACGTGGTACCAGAGCACCCTAGCCAAAGGTCAATGATCGATTTTATAACCCACGAACACCTGGTGGACACCGGTGGTCAGGAAGCCGTCCACTGAAGAAGATCCTTCCGGATATGTTATCCCAGAGCTCCGGACGCAGCTGCAAGGTACCGACGGGCCCGAAGGGCTGCAGCCTCTGCCTGACAGAGCAAAGCAGCGGGTGTGGGAGAAGTTCGGAGAAGACATGGAGAAGGACTTTCGGTCGGCACCAAGGTGCTTCTGGAAAACCGTTCGCCACCTCAGGAGGGGGAAGCGGGGACTCACCAAGCTGTATACAGTAAGATGACGTTGTTGACCTCAACTGGGGAGTTATAGAGCGGTGGAAGGAGCACTTTGAGGAACTCTAAATCCACTGACACGTCCTCTGTGTGGAGGCAGAGCTGGGGATGATGGGTGTTCGTCAATTCCCTGGTGGGTCGCTGAGGTAGTCAAACACTCCGCGGCAAAGCCCCAGGGATGAGATCCGTCAGAAATGTTGAAGGCTCGTGGTGTGGAGGGGCTGTCTTGGTTGACACGCCTCTTCAACATTGGCGTAGGGACAGTGGGGACAGGAGGTGGCAGACTGGGGTGGTGGTTCCCTCTTCAAAAAGGGGACCAGGGGTGTGTGCCAATTACAGGGGTATCACACTTCTCAGCCTCCCTGTAAGTCTACTCCAAGGTGCTGGAAAGGAGGGTTCGGCCGATAGACGAACCTCGATTGAAGAGGAACAATGCGGATTCCGTCCTGGTCGTGGAACAACGGATCAGATCTTTACTCTCGCAAGGATCCTGGAGGGAGCCTGGGAGTATGCCCAACCAGTCTACATGTGTTTTGTGGATCTGGAGAAGGCGTATGACCGGGTCCCCGGAGAAACTGTGGGAGGTGCTGCGGAGTATGGAGTGAGGGGTCCCTTCTTAGGGCCATCCAATCTCTGTATGACCAAAGCGAGAGCTGTGTCCGGTTCTCGGCAGTATGTCGGACTCGTTCCAGTGAGGGTTGGCCTCCGCCAGGGCTGCGCTTTGTCACCAATCCTGTTTATATATTTTGGACAGGATATCAAGGCGTAGTCGGGGCGGGAGGGGGTTGCAGTTCGTGGGCTTAGGATCTCATCGCTGCTTTTTGCAGATGATGTGGTCCTGATGGCATCATCGGTCTGTGACCTTCAGCACTCTCTGGATCGGTTCGCAGCCGATGTGGAAGCGGCTGGGATGAGGATCAGCACCTCTAAATCTGAGGCCATGGTTCTCAGCAGGAAACCGTGGAGTGCTTTCTTCGGGTAGGGGTGAGTCCTTACCTCAAGTGAAGAGTTTAAGTACCTTGGGGTTTTGTTCGCGAGTGAGGGGACTGTGGCGTGAGATTGGTCGGAGAATCGGAGCAGCTGGTGCAGTATTACATTCTGTTTATCGCACCGTTGTGACGAAAGAGAGCTGAGCCAGAAGGCAAAGCTCTCGATCTACCGGGCAATTTTCGTTCCTACCCTCACCTATGGACATGAAGGCTGGGTCATGACCGAAAGAACGAGATCCAGGTACAAGCGCCGAAATGGGTTTCCTCAGGAGGGTGGCTGGCGTCTCCTTAGAGATAGGGTGAGAGCCAGTCATCCGGAGGAGCTCGGTAGAGCCGCTGCTCCTTCGCGTCGAAAGGACCATTTGAGGTGGTTCGGGCATCTGGTAAGGATGCTCCTGGGCGCCTCCCTAGGGAGGTGTTCCAGCACGTCCAGCTGGGGAGGCCCCGGGAAGACCTAGGACTAGGTGGAGAGATTATACCTCCAACCTGCCTGGGACGCCTCGGGATCCCCCAGTGGAGCTGGTTGATGTGGCTCGGGAAAGGGAAGTTTGGGGTCCCCTACTGGGCTGCTCCCGCCCGCGACCCGATACCGGATAAGCGGATGAAGATGGATGGAATATATACATATAGGCTACATATGCAGTATATGTAGCCTATATGTATATATATTGTTTATATTATATGTATAATATATATTATACATAATATAACCTAATATATATTATATATTGTACACTATATATATATATATATGTGTGTGTGTTGCCTATATGTATATATTGTTTATATTATGTATAATATATATTACACATAATAAAACATAATATATATAATGTCATATATATACTGTATACAATATATTATACACAATATATACATATGTTCATTGTACACATCTGTAAAAAATCTATTTATAGTAATCTCCACCTGTATATTATGTTCAGTACATATCCAGCTGTAAATCTTGCTCACAATACTTGTTATCTATATTTTATATTCATAGGACAAACCCATCTGTAAAATTCTGTTTATAATATTATTCAGTTCCATATTTATTCACTTATGCACTTATGGAACCATTGTATATATCCTACACTTACTGCTATTGCACTTCTGGTTAGACCCAAACTGCACTTTGTTGCCTTGTACCTGTACATATGTAATGACAATAAAGTTTAATCTAATCTAATCTAATCTAATATAGGCTATATATATGTAGCCTTTATGTCTATATTGTTTCACGTAATTGTAATAGTTATACTGCCAGTATAATTCCATCCCATCACATTATTGACTACTAATTAAATCAGGGGTCTTCAACGTTTTCCAGGCCAAGGACCCCCAAACTGATGGCGAGATGGAGCGGGGACCCCCTAATTATATATATTGTATAAAATTGTGTTATATCAAACTGGTCCTATAGTGCCGTGTGTGCATTGAGACTGAAAGACATCTTCTGCCTCCATTTATCTGTTTACTACAGTGTGTTGAATTCATGTAATGTGTTTAAAGACATTTCAATTAGTGGAAAAAATTGCAGGGGGGGGGGGGGGGGGGGGGATATAAAAAAAGTCTAATCACCAAAACTGTCGCGACCCCCATGCAGTACCTCCGCGGACCCCCTGTTGAAGACCCCTGAATTAAATAGTAATGTGTTGAACCAGCAGAACATCCCGGTCATTCTGCCAGCGGGCCACCGGGGAGCGCACTAGTGTGCTACTAATCTTTTTCTGAAAGGGGGGGTGTGTCCTCTCTGGCATCAGCATTGGACAGCAGCTGAGTGCTCCGACCTTTGCAATCATCTTTAAAAGCTGCTGGGAAGCTTCTGCACACACACACACACACACACACACACGGACACGCACTGCTGATACCGGGGCAAGATGTTCTGCAGACGGGCTTTGCAGAGAGTGGGGCCGCTGGCACGGAGGGCTTTCAAACCGACATCCAGAAATGGCGAGTATAGCCTCGGGTTGTCCGTTAATTAATGACTTCTGATTGGACTTCACAGGATTCGTCGTCAAATGATAGAGTAGATCTGTCCCGTGGTTGTCCTAGCAGTTAAAATCAAAGATCCAGGCTAATTGAAAGGTTTTCTGAAACACATTGTGTCTAAAGCGTGCCGGCTCATAAGGCGCTATGACTTTTAAAAAGTTTTGCAGCAGAGATTAGTATTTTTTTTTTATGATTTTGGTTTACTGTGAGACGTATGTAAAAGTCCCATGAAGAGGTCCTTTTATCGTTAGTTGTGGTCATTGTGCCGAGCAGCAGGCAGAAGGAGGTGTGTCCTGCTTTTGGGAACACATCGTTCTTGCACATTGTGAAAGAGCGCCTCACACACACGGCAAAAAACTGTTAAAGTTGAGGTTCTATAACCCAGCTGCATTGAATGCATTCCATTTTTAATACGATTATTCAAGCCTCGAGCGTGTAGTCAAAAGAAATAAAGATTTACTAACGCTTTTTTATTTTTTTTGTCATGGTTACATGTTGTCCTAGGATGTATTAACTGAGCAGGCGTTATGCCCCTTTAATAAGTCACCCCTTACATGAAAATTATTCAAACAAAATGCATTTACATAATCTAGCCAAAAACAATTTACATGTATTACACCTGAATCAACACGAGCATTTATGTGACTTATGTGCTTTTGTATTTTAAACCTCACTCTGGAGCATGTAGGCTACATCCAAAGT
Organism: Etheostoma spectabile; assembly: GCF_008692095.1. Taxonomy (NCBI): domain Eukaryota; kingdom Metazoa; phylum Chordata; class Actinopteri; order Perciformes; family Percidae; genus Etheostoma; species Etheostoma spectabile. The sequence continues at coordinate 2,814,437 of NC_045734.1, read as the reverse complement.
GAATGGACATTTGAAACTCTCAGTTTGGAATGTGGAATTCACCCTAAGGGCAAAACTGCTGCTTTAATTTCCTGTTTAAAATAACAAAACTTATGCTGGACACATGCATGTCCTGCAGCTCTGTATATCCCCCTCCCTCCCTCTCTCCCTCCCTCTGCCTGAGCACACGTCCACCGACAGACATGTAGCAGGAGGGCATACATGTCGACCCACATGTGTCATCATATAGCAGCCATCTTGTCTGTTATTGCCTGGCATGTGTGTCCATTTTTCCAGGCTTGAACGTCGCTGGCAGCAGGGATTAACTGCTTACCTGTATAAATAAACTGGGCATGGCCTTGTCCCTGCTGTGTCATGGTATTAGAGGAGGGAGGACGGACTGCTACATTGGCTTAGCATCCACACCGGGACAATGTCCGGCTCTGTTTTGTTTTTAGTTTTTTTTAGTTTTGTTTACACAAAATAAAAATTACACAATCACTTGGAATTTAGTGGTACCATATTATATATGTAGCTTCAGCCAGCAGCCAGTTATCTTATCTTAGCTTAGCATAAAGACTGTAAACTGGGCTAAACGGTAGCAAAATCTGCCATCAGTTACTGCAGTGATTCCCAAAGTGGGGGTCGGGACCCACAGGGGGGTCGCGAGCCAGAAAGGGGGGGGTTGCAAGTTGATTTCCAGAAATAAAATTAAAATTAAAAAACGATTAGAAATAGCATATGTTAGCCATGATTTTAACTCAAGATAAAACTGTTGTGTTATTTTGTGAGTTGTTATGTGTTGTCAATATGCTCGTATTTGGATACGCCTATAGTGCGTGCGCGGTTGCGCGCAATGTTTATATACGTTTATAGTGGGGGGGGGGGGTCACAAGTCACTTGCACCGTTACTTTGGGGGTCGTGGGCTGAAAGTTTTGGGAACCCCTGAGTTACTGCTTTGGGCCAAGAAATAATCTGGCACACTACCCTCTGTGGAAAAACACTCCACACTTTGTATTTTGGATGAATTTAAACCGCCAGGCTAGCTAGTTTCCTGCCTCGTTTCCAGTCTTTATGCTAAGCTAACCACTTGCTGGCTCCAGTTGCATACTTAGTGAACAGATATGAGTGGGATCAAACCTCTCATCTTAGTCTTTGCTAGAAAACCATTTTTAAAAGTGTATTCACCAAAATGGGTAAAATTCTACGATGTTTTATTTGGTTTCCTATGCCTTTTTTTTAACCTAACCTTAACCCTTCAGAGCTAGCTGCACTTTAGTGTTGACGCCTGTGCAGTATGGCAGTTTTGTTTGGTAACTAGTGTTGTCCTATGGCTGCAGCTTCCTTTTTATTGCGACAACAAAGAATTTACCATACGATCAATTGCTTGGCGGTATTACACCAAATTCTGTAACCACCACTGTAAAGAGTAATTGTAGGAGGCAATGTTGCATGAACGTGGTTGTTGCTACTGATGTTGTTCAATCTTTAAACTACAGATGTTCCAATACAATTTTTTTCCCCCTTACCACGGATGGATGGATGTGGATGTGGATGTAACAATATGATTGCTATCTGTGTTGTATGGCCTGGCTCAGGTATATATCGATACGGCAATGTATCATTGTCCTTAAAATGGGTGCAACTGTTGACCTGTACCTAGAAAAATTTAAAAAGAAAATAGCTACGTTCAGTAATAAAGGCTACTGGTCATTTATCTCACCTTATTAAAATACTGAAAAAAGCCAAAGATCAGGGGGTCAACAGAAACACAACAGATGGGCCTGGAAATAAACGATACACATACAGCATTTGAATGTCAAGTACTACGTTTCACTTTTTTTAAAGACCGCTTGTGCAAAGTAAGATCCATGCATTGTGAGGAAAAACGATCAAGCACACTTCCGGTTGGAGTGGTCAGCTGTCATTTTAAATCTTGAATTGATGAAACTGATTTCAGCATTCTGTAAGTCTGACCGGTTAAACACATTGTGAATGCAGCAGGTGAACACTCATCCATGTCTTTTATTTAGTATATAGATGCAGGTTGTCAGTGGAAAAGTCACAGGACGAGTTACGATTTACCTGAACATACGTGTGAAACATGGCAAGGACTAAAAGGGGCAAAGCTGGGCTGTACATTGTGTCCTTTCATGCTCAGGTTGCTGAGTAACCCATGTGCATGTGCACACAGAGTCGGCGTGGATCTGGCCAGTGAGTGTGAGTTATCTAGGTAGAAAGAGATTAGGCTGAGGCAGTGTTTGGGGTGGGGGGGGTTATTTACAGCCTCCTCTGCATGCACCACTGGCAATCCTTTAAACACCAGCAAATCTTTTCACAGAGTGTCACAGTTGGCACCACAACAGTAGCCTAATAAGAAGCATTTGACAGACGTGTGTGCGTGCGTGCGTGTGTTAAAGGATTAATTCATATGAATTCAAGCCCACTAGATAATGTTAAAGTTGTTAAGCAGGAAGTGTCTCTGTGTTTGTATTGGGGATTTACTTTAAGGGACAGTTTGGTGTTTGGCTTGGCCGTTGCTAAATCTTTCCATCGCCTCTGCTACAAGTGACCAGGGCTGTATTTTGTAACTGGATTAAGGGATGGAGACATGTTGGTGACGCTATCAGAAATGCATTAGTCTTTCTGCCAAGTTGTATTTCTGATGGGACAGCTTCGGGAGTAAAACACCCACAAATACTTACTTTGGATCCCGTAATGCATAAAGGAAATGCCCTGCATATGTTAAGTCAGTGGTTGAATGAAGGTGCACCCAACTCATCCTAGTCCAAAATAGTCATTTACTGAGCGATCTAAATTTCAGTAAATGTAAATCTCTTTGGTGAGGGTCAGCTGTTGTCACATTTCCAAACTAACTCTGCCCTCTGTGTCTCTCAGCAGCTCCAGTGCGACACATGGCCTTTGGGGTTCCTGGTGGCTCCAGCAACGTGGCCTACTTTGTTTTGTGTGGAGGAGGCCTCACTGCTGCAGTCGTCTATGTGAGTATCTTTTGAGATTTTGCCCATCCCAGGTTCACCTGACGTGCAAGTCTGCATTATTACTCTTTTTGTCCATTTTGGGTGGATTTTTGTAGTCTGGCGGTCACCAGAGCAGGCCAAGCTCAGTAGATTTGAGATTGACCGTTGGTCTGTGGAGTCTGCTCTGTATTTTCTCTGCACAAGAGGCGTGACCAACGGGCAAAGTTCAAATGACTCTGTACACAATTGGATAGTCCTTCAACCAATCAGACCGTCGATCTGGGTGACGTAGAAGAGACCGCGGCATCAACGGCTTTGCTGCGTTTCGGTGGCCGCTATGTTGAATGTAAACAAGAAGCTGCTTGGTCGCTTCTCTATCGTCATCGTGTTAAACCCGCCAATAGCATGCCAGGTAGATAAGCCAGTTTGTGATTGGTTCCCGCAAAATTGGGAACTGAAGCAGGAGAATTAAACATGCAGATTTTCAGACTGAGCTGCAGGGCCAAATCAAATTGCCGGCAGAGTGGGCGGGGCTTAATCAGTCTAGGAATTTTGCACGTTAAAAGGGAATCCCTTTGTCCTCTTCTTATTCCATATTGTAAATTTGTGATTTATGTTAAGTTGACTTGATAATGTTAAACAGCAAGTGTTGTATAGTTTAACCGTGCGTTCATAGACATCGGAGAAACATTTTCCCCAGTGAAAATGTCATTCATGTCACTCCATGCGGGAAGCAGAGGTGGGAAACAGAGGCTAGATTTTACGTAGTTTTCCAGTTGGTGACGCGTTGTTGACAACTGACGTACAGAAACACGGCCGACGATCATTCAAATGCGTTAAATGGTTAGACACCTTTCCTAAATATAGACAATTCACGCATACATGTAGTATATTTTGCCAACGTCCAAAATGTGCTATGGATTTAGGTTGTAGTTGTCCATTGGTTTCATCAGAGTAACTTAAATTAGTTATAAAAGTTTTGTTCTATTACCAGTAACAGATAAACCAATTCAAGTCAAGTAGGCCTATGTTTTGAGCGCTTGTACAAACTGTAATGAGGAAGTAATGCGTAATTAAAGAGCTTTGGGGTGTCCTTTTTGTTGTTGTTGTAGCCTCCCATGTTTTCACACACCTGATGCTCTAGGCTACAGCCAACAATTGGTGGCAGTAACGCAACAAAATGTTATGCCAAGCCCCAATACATAAAAGAAAAGAAGAACACGCATCTCAACCATGGGAACGCTGACAGTCGGAAAAACAACGTAATCACAGGGGCGGTCCCTGATATTCCCAGGTGGCATGTACACTCTACTGGCATGTATAATACTTCCCATACACTTATTAATGAAGGTGGGCATCAACCACAGAATGCATATGTGATTTCACAAAACACCTGTGCAAAGATTTGCTGTCCACTTCTGATTCCAAACCCTAAAGATCCGCACTGGCTAAAGAAATCAAAACTTTCAGGTCCATTTCTGTGGCTGGTTCATTTTTATTCACTGCACAGTGGAGACAGAAGTTTGAAGGAAGCTGTAAATTTCTCTCTGACCCGAGTGAGTTTCTGGCCTGGATTATATACCAAATCACAAAAGATGAACGCGCTAAACAAAAGGTGTGAGCTGGGCTATGAGGAGAGACCCAGCTAACAAGTCTGTCTGATTGAATGAACATGGACTCAATACGGGTCTGTTTCACAAAGCAAAAAGTTATTTTTGATTAGTGTAAGTTGCTGACACACCAAGATCGTCAGCTGTCGTCAACATCAGAATAACTGTTTTTTTTTTTTTTTATATTCTTCTTGTCCTCACCTAATTCAGTCTGTCTGTTTTCTGTGCGACAGTTACCTTCAAACTACTCCTACACTTCTAATAGATTGACACATTCCGATCTATTCTAAACTATGGGATAGGGTTACCTCAAAACTAACCCTTCTGTGGAAGATCCTTAGAATAGATCAAATACATTTGAAAACCTGCACGCTTAAATATTCCACACAATCAAATGGGACGTATGCCTGTGTGAACCAAAGATTGGTTCCTATCTGTACCAAAGGCACTAATTGTCTCTAACACACACTTGTCTTATCCAATGTGTAGTTTACAGTGTGGTGCTTTGGCTAGTGTCAACTGTGAGCCTTAACTCTTGGGTTATCTTCCCAAAAATCAAGACTTTTGACACTTTTTATCAATGTTTTTAACTTTTTCTTATGTATTTGTCCCATTTCTTTTTTTCAACACTTTTGACGCTTTTTCAATTCAATTTATAATTTTTTTTTTACGTGACACTAACTTATTAACTTTAGTTTTACAGTTATTTTTTGGAATTCATGGTCAATAAACCTCATTTATAGAAAATTGTGTTTTGAGTCAGAAAAGCAGGAATTATTTAGACCAAAATTAAAGGAATGTATGTAGATGGAAAATCCCAGACTGGAATATGTCAACTTTTACTCAAGACAGTTTGGAAACCACTTGAATGTTTTTTTCAAATGCTATGAAATTGAATAAGACGCCCCAAAATGAATGAAAGTAGAGATTTGAACTTGCCAAAGAGCGATGTGTGGACTCAATCATGTTGTTATTTTAGGTAATTAAAAAGAATATTGATATAGGAAAACGGGTCCATTTGACCCAAAGACAACATGAGGGTTAACATGCATCCTCAGGCCAGACTGGACTGTTGGTAGCAGACAACACCACAGCTCAGACATGGGAAGGGACATAGAAGGTTCTTTGTGCTTTCTACACACAGTAAACGGGTACAAGTCTGCCCAGACACAAAGCACAGTGTATATCAGCTGTGTTTGTTCACGTCAGACAAAATGTCAGTGTAAGCTGGCATTTTGTAACACAGCTACCATTTTGTACTGTTATCCTTTTTTGGTGTGTGCTGGAATGTAATGCGTGCATATCTGCCCTCTTTCTCTCAGGCCTACAAGACAGTCAACGGTGATAGCGAGCGCTACGAGGACAGGCTCGCCAACATGGGCTCCACGGCAAAGGGTCAGTTGCTGACGCGAGTCTAAACATAGTTTGTAAATTACACAGTTGAAAATTTCAAGATCATGTCTACAGCAAATTACTAGAGTACGACTTTGTTTAGTCCATAGCTACTAGGGAACAATGGTGCTTTGAGCTAAATGCTAACATGCGCACAGTGCTAAAGTGCAAATGTTTAGCAGGTATGTTTACCCATTGTCTAATTAATTAATTAATTAATTAATTACCATGTTCTTCATCTTAGTTCAGCATGCTAACATTGGCTAATTAGTACTTAACCCAAAGCGCATTAGTTTTGCAGATATTTGGTCATTAACCAAAGTATTGAAAAAATGTTTGACTTGATGATATGTACTGTGACAGCAACAACATATATATATATATATATATATATATATATATATATATATATATATATATATATATATATATATATATGTATGTGTATATATATATATGTGTGTGTGTGTGTGTGTGTGTGTGTGTTATGGGCTGATTGTAGGATACAATTTGTAGGCTGGATGTCTCCGCAGCATCACAATACTTCATTCAGAATGGGTTGACACATGTTTTGCCTTTAACAAAAATGGGGCCCCACCTATGATATTCTGAGAAATGGAAAGCAGAATATCTTGCTGTATTTCCTAGTTGGTTCTGGCTTCACTTCACAACTATCAAACATCAAACATGGTAGAATGATCTCTCTCAATAGCTTTTATCTTGCCTGTCTGTTTTGATTTCTGTCTGCAAATTATTTGTCTATTCAGCCGGTACAAGCCCGGAGAGATCATGGCTCCGCGCCCAGCGCAGCTAACTAGCCTGTAATGGGGATAAGCGACAGCAGCCACTGGGTCAGTTTGCGTGCATGCTGCCTGGAAGTGTTGTTTTTGCTCAAAGAGTATAAAGCTCTCCTCCCGCCAGTGCTGGAGAGCGAACTGCTCTGGCTTTAAACTGCCCAGTGATCACATTATGTAATCAAGCAAAAATGTCCTGGAAACAAAGTCCCAAACATCTTAACAGTGATTACAGTGATTGTGATCAAGGATCATATTGTCCTGACACACTAATCGGAGTACACATCACTCACTGTCATTACAGTGCAATTTAGTGTGCTGCACAATCAGGTGGGTTTGTTTTTGTTTGGCTGCTTTTGGAAACCAGCTTTCCATGGTAATTTTTCTGAACTGTAGTATCGTATTTTAGACTGGTATTACGTTGAACCAAGTAGTTGAGAAGAACCAGTTTCCAGTAATATCAAAACCCTGTACATTAGTGCTAATGGCTGTGGTACGCGCACTCAAGATAGACAAAATTATGTAATGGGTACTAATTTAATTTATTTGATTAGGACAATGCTCATTAATCAATACTTCTGTAAATGCACCAATGTTAGCCAATTGGCTTTTTTTAACTAGCATGCATGTCTTTATGGTGGGAAGAAATCGGAGCACCACGTTGGAGGAAACCCACGCAAACACGGGGAGAACATGCAAACTTTCTTGCCGTGAGGCAGAAGTGCTAATCACTTAACCACCGTGCTGCCTAGGGTGATCCAGGGTGGTTTAAGGATCAGATTCTAGTTTCACTATAAAAAAAGTTTTTAATCAGTTGGTTACGCTAACTGGAAGACGACATAAGGAACTATAAGGTTCCTCAGAGAGCGCTGACTTTCACTAAGGCATGCAATGCAATTTTTCCAATCAAACTCTATTTCTGAATACTCCGTGCAGCACAAATCCCAGCACAAAAGTGAAAAAATAATTTGTGTATCCACCCCAAGATTTCAGATCTGCTTCAAAATATAATGGGCTACAGCCACTAGCCACTGCTACACCCTTCCACCTGGTTTTATGAACGTCGGGCCAGCGGTTTTTCCATTATATTAGTGAAAAAAACCGAGCCGAAAACATGACCTCTTGGTGGATGTAATTATTGAAAATATCAGCTGTTGGTTCTAATAGGCTGACCCACTAAAACATCATTTAATATAGAGGAGTGTCCTTATAAAATAGTGTTATTTCTGTGCATGGTGTTATTGATGAACATTTGGTATTGTTACTGTAAAGGTCAGCATTCTATTTATAGTATCTGTATGGGTACTGATGGAACAAAAAATCATTTTTCAGATACCTGAGCTTAGGGATAGTAATTATTTACTGTGAAATGCAATCAATGAGGATAATAAATACTTTTTGCAGCGTTGTTTGTTAATGTGTTCAGGGTGGTCTACTGTACTGACTTGCACTCCTTTCTGACTTATTTGCATTTTTAAAAACATAATTGTCATCCTACTTTCATTTTTTTTTTTTCCTGACGCAGATAACAATTGATGAAGAGAAGCTAGTCAAATTTTGCCATTTTATTTATCTCTGCTCCCAACCTCTTGATGTGCAGAGGCAGCACCAGAAGTGGCAGCTCCTGCAGCTGAACCCGCCCCGCTGGAAGAGGCGGCACCGGCCGCAGAAGTTGCCGAAGAGGTGGTCGTCGAAGAGGCAGTCGCCGAGGCTGTCCCTGCTCCTGCAGAACCAGTAGCGGAGACCGCCGCCGAACCTGCCTTTGAGGCCGCGTCTGAAGAAGCAGCCGTCGTGGCCTCGGAGGCGGTGGTTGCTGAGGCTGTAGCTGAACCAGCTGTCCCAGAAGAAGCTGCTCCGCCTGTAGAAGCAGTTCCTGAAGCTGTGGAAGTGGCTGCCACAGAGGAGGCCCCGGCAGCAGTTCCTGAAGCTGTGGAAGTGGCTGCCACAGAGGAGGCCCCGGCAGCAGTTCCTGAAGCTGTGGAAGTGGCTGCCACAGAGGAGGCCCCGGCAGCAGTTCCTGAAGCTGTGGAAGTGGCTGCCACAGAGGAGGCCCCAGCAGAGGCCCCAGCAGAGGCCCCTGCAGTAGAAGCCCCTGCAGCAGAGAGCGCTGGTACGGCAGCAGTAGAAGAAGTTCCTCCCACTCCCCCCGCTGAGGCAGAGACTGGCTCTGCAGCCCCCCAGGCTGAGGCAGCCCCTGTTGCAGAGGTGGCTGCATAAAGCTGTGAGGGTGCAATAGCTGCCCAGAAAGTAGGGCTAGAGTCAGTTGTGCTGTGTCCCAAACCTCTGGCCCTGGAAAAAAGGACTCATGAGCCCCTGTTTTGATTAATAAAAAAAAAAAAAAAGCAAAAAACATTTAGTTTT
>NC_045734.1:2792191-2805312 GCF_008692095.1 Etheostoma spectabile | reverse complement strand
ACTTGTAGTTGGTTACCAGTTGGGGGTTCATCAGTCCAGTTTTTGGGTGCCTTCCTTCCCTTACCCCAACCTTCAGACCCAAACCAGAACATTTGGCATTCAGCTGTGTTTAAGATTCAGTTTGGAAAATTCAGTTTCTATACGATTTTTTTTTTTTTTTTAACGAGCAAATCCAAATTATGGTTTGGCTGCTATACAGTTAATAAGACTGATAGAACTGAGCTGATGACTGTTCTCCTTATGCTATTCTAAGTGCCCTTAAGACATGACAGCCCGGCATTTTCTTCCTTATCTAAAAATGTCAGCACGGTGAATGAATGTAGCTCGTTTGATAAGTTGTGTAAGTTGTCTTTTCTCGTTCCAACGTTATTTGCACTTGGTCTTCTTCTGCTCAGCAGATGCTTACTTCCAGCTAGAGCCCATGAATCTTTGCAAAAAAAAGTAGAGCGTTGGAACACTAAGTCTGTGTATTTTGTGAACTGTCTCACTGTGAAGTTTGACCAAAACCCAGCTCGTCAGCTCTGGTCCAGTTTTCTTAATCATGTTTGCGTATCTCCTCTTTCCTATTTGCTTCATAATGACCTCGCATACTCAAATACTACTACTACTACTACTACTACTACTACTACTTACAAATTCACCAGCCATGTACAAGATGTTTTTTGCAGTGTTGACTCTCTTTGACATGTTTCTTTACTTTTTAAAATGTGAAATCTTTCAGGGAACACTACAAAAAAATTCCTTCATCTGTCTTTGAGCAAGTTGTCGTTATGATTAATAGTTTTCAAACAATAAAACCTTACTGGATGAGAACAAAGTGTCTCAATATTGGATTTTTTTTAATGTGTACATGGTGATGTGGTAAAAGTATGATTGAAACGGCTATTTAATGTTTTTAATAATTTGCATTTATCACAATTATGAATACAATTTTTAGAATAAGAATAATTTAATTTTATATGGCCAGGGCTGTTATTCAGCGACTCCCTGTCTTAGCTGCTTGTTGCTTTGATTGTATACTGTGACATGCCATGAATATTGTGCCAATTATATTGTAGGTGCAACACACCCACTTCCTGTAGAAAACTTCATTTCCTGAAGAATCCCTGTGCCATGTTCCTGCTCCTGTGCCTTCAGTCTAAATATTAGAAGAAAGATTTGAATAATCTTAAATCCATCTTATCCAGAAGTAACCGGACTGTTTTCTGTGGAAGCAGGTCCTGCTCAACAAGTTGGAGGAAGGGAGGGGGGACCTTGCTCACCAGTTTCTTTTCTTTCTAAATTCCCTTGATTGTCAAACCAGATTTGTGTTGGCTTTTTAATTGGAGCGCAGTTTAAAGCAGTCACTCGGAGAAAGGGGTTAAGACTAATCCTAGATTAAAATGCTTGTTTTAGGGTGTCCTGGTGGCTCATGGGGCTGGGATTGTTGGTGGCAATCCAGAGACGTTTACTAACGACATAAAATTGTCATGTAAATTGAAATAATTGAACGTTGTGTGGAGAACGTCTTCATAAATGTCCATATAGGGTTTATCCTAGTCTTAAAATCAAGAGTTAAGGCATTTTTTGTATTCAAATGTAGTGCTCATAAACAAATTGTCTCCCAAGAGTAAGAGTGCTCACCACACTCTATCTCAAAACTTTCAAAGTGCCGTGTTTTCCACTTTTTTCTATAAGGATTACACCAGCAGAGGGAGCATGAACTGGGCAGGTAGTCTCCTGTAGCTTCTTCCCTGAGCCTGTGGTGACTGTAGACCGTGCAGTGATAGACACCTGGTCAAGGTAAGAGCAATTTACACAAAACACCACGGCAAAGCCCTGAGTAAACCAGGATCAGGGCTGCAAGTGCCTTGTGCTCACTGTAAGGTAAATTGGAAAATAGTCTACATGAGCTCTAATCCTAGTTTTGCATAAGGGGATTCAACTTGGGCTGCAACAACATCTCTTAATCTGGCAATTACCTTTACCCAAAGTTAAGTGCATGAAATGTCAACACATCCATCACAAGTTTCCAGAACCCATTGTGATTTCCTTAAATGTCTGACAAACAGTCCAAAACAGGAAGATATTCAATTTCCAATTATTTGATACACAGAAAAGCAGCAAATCCTCATATCTGATGAGCTAGAACAAGTCAATATTTGGCATCTTTTGTTTGATTACATCACAAATGGTGTAATTGATTATCAAAATAGTTGCAGTTCTATTTTCTGTGTTTTTACAAATCAATTAACTGATGAAATTGTTTCAGCACTAAAATACACAGTTGAGGTCCGTGTGTAGGAGGGGGTTTGGTCTCTTTAAAGAGAGAACATCCTTTGATAGAAAAATGCAATACTCAAATTTCTGTTACATCATACAACAGTCATGCTTCATATGGTGCCAGGCTTCTAATGGAGTTTGAATTATTCATTTACATGCGCTTGAAGCTCATTTGTACTCAAATATTCTGAGCTGTTGTAATGTGTCAACTTATATTCTATGCTGTATTTAACATCTCAGCCACTACTTCCTGTCCTCCTGTCATTCAGAGTCTATGCCCGATCTGCTCACAGCTGTGAAGATCTTGGCCGGCTCCACAGTGGAGATTGCAGCAGTGTCTGTTGGTGACAAGAGTCTGGTGAAAGCTGTCCGGGAAATGGAGGACAGTGGAAGTTTGGACTCCACACCAGAGGTGGTGGGGCCAGAAGTCCTGGAAGCAATCGCAGAGGTGGTAGCTGAAGAAGCGGCCGAAGAGGCGGCAGTTGTAGTGGCTGAGGAGGAGCTGAAGTCTGCAGAAGCTGGTGTTGATGCAGAAGATGCAGAAGCTCCAGCTGCGGAACAGCTGGTTAAAGAAGACACATCTGCTCCTGTAGCAGCAGAGGAGACAGAGGCGGTGGCTGCATCTCAGTCTGAAGAACCTACAACTTCAGCCCCGACAACGGAGGAGCTGTGTGAGGATGAGTGTGAAGATCAGGCTGTCCCCTCCACAGGTGCCTCGCCTGAAGATGCTGCTCCCGCTGAGGAAGCCACACCAGAGAAGGAGGCCACCACCACCGCTGCTGCTGATCCAGCAGATGAGACATCAGCAGGTGAGAGGTTCCCTGCGGCTGAGACATCCGTTGAGGCAGCAGCTGAAACGTCCGCAGACGAAACACGTGGTGAAGCTCCAGTTGTTGTGGACACGACTCAGCTGGCTGCAGCCTCCTCCGGGTCGGACCTGGAGGTCCTTTCAGCTGCTGACGCAGAGTCTACGTCAGAGGTTGCAGCACATGAGGCCAAGCTTTGCCACGCCTGCCGCTCTGCTCCATCAGCAGCGGAGGTGGGGGTGCCACCTGCTGCTATGGCCATGGAGGAAGCTGTGGATGGAACACAAGAAGTCCAGGAGGAAGTGTCACTGGAGGATGGACAAAGTAAGAACATACTGTATGAACAGACAGTTAAAAGCTTTTTGAATGCCCCATGCCTACTTTAGTATTACCTATAATTCTGCATATTAGAGCCACTTGTTGTTTTGGTAAAGGGAATGACATAGTAGTACAGAATAAAAGCCTCTGCATTGCCCCCAAGGCTAAAGTAAGATAAATCATACACAAAGTTTTAAGCTTGTGTCCACCTGTCAGACAATACATATTATACTTACATAATTGTCAATAATAAGTAGGGTGAGAAAAGGCTGCTCTCAGATCAGATTTTTATTATCGTTTTGCCCAATAGACAAAATAGTCTGACATCACAAATCATTGTGTGGGCAAAAGAGGGACCATTTCAGACGCTAGATGACAACATGATACATCTTTGTCACAGCAGACGTACTGACACGTGAAACTAATGATAGTGACATTCCATTTAGGTGCTTATTGACATGGCTTAATCATACACTTAAAATGGATCTGAGCCATTTTTAATGTTTTCCATTCCACTTTTGCTTTTCATGCTTTGAGGAACTGTGACTGAACTAAGGGCGCGGACTTGGATTTGTATGTTTGAATATATAACATACAACATCACCTAAAAAAAACATCAAGAACTAGATCCTTCTTTAATAAAGGTTTTGGAGTGGCTACAGGAGCCACTGTCCACTTCTCCCAGAGTCAGTGTGGAGGTGGGCAGGTTCTTCGGTTGACTTTTAACAGGTTTCCTTTGTTGTGAGCTGACATTTATCTTTAAAGATGACAGCTGCAGGAAAGTCCTACACCGAGCAGGGGTTGTAGCCTGTTCAGGGCTCTGTCCACTGATCATGGTCGCTGACCGAACATTGACTTGGCAACAACTCCCCCTCCCTACATCTGCATATAAAAGGGCCTTATTAATTGGAAAGCTCTCAGATTCTAAATTCGTAATTGGTGGTTCTCGAATAAGGACCACCTAATTAACTTACCTGTTGTCCTGGGGTTGAATGTGACCCATTTTTAAAGTTTTTTATATCAGAAATATGTGTTTCATTCTAACAAATTTTCTCAAAATAGCATGGATGTTTAGTTGCAAGGCAAAATGAACGATCAGTTGAATTTCAGGTGTTATTTAATTTTATAGTATTTGACAGTCTGTGATCATCCAATAACATATGTTCCTCTGCTCTTACCTAGTCAAAATAATTCAGAATTTCATTTTGTTTAACTAAGAAATTCGGCATAATTTCACGTGACCAAGAATTCCAAAGATCTGTGTAAAAGTAGTGGCAATAGTTGTGTTAGTTGTGTATATACTAGTGGTAGTAAACAAAAAGAAGCGCTTAGCTGAATGAAAAGTTAGAAAAAGGACCAAAAACATAGAAAAAAAGCAATACAAATGTCAAGAAAGTTAAGGTAGGGTTAAACCTACCTGAAAACATATAGACTGAGCTTGCATCATATGTAAAAAAAAAAAGATTTTAATACATTTTAATTGTTATATCGTATGGGCATATCATTATTACGACACAATAAAGAACACAATGGGGCTACATTTATTGCAGTTCTATTTTACTATTGAAATAAAATTATATACGGTATATACAGTATATATATATATATATATATATAATCTGAGTCTTCCCTGTATTAGGCTCTGACCACATGTATTTCTGCCTATATCCACAGACCCCAGGGTGTCTATCTGGAGTGTAAAAAGCTGCTCAGTGATGTAATAGTACAGTTAAGAAGGTAAACTGTCCAAAGCAGCACAGCTAGAAGCACAGCTGTCTGTGTAGAGCTAGAGACAGAGTAGAATGGACATCTTCAGGATAGGTTACAGATGCTCAGCTCATGAGGCCAGTGGCTCATATACAGTATTATTACACTTTTCTTTGTTCTCTGTTGAAGTCCTGCTGCCTATGTCCATTCTACTTATTTAAACTCTAGGATATGAACTGTATGTTGCAAAGTGACATAGTCATACACTAAACATGTGCATTTTTACCATACAAAACTGGTGGTGTTGTGTTTTTTTTCAGCCCCAGAGACTATGGTGGTGGTGACAAGCCAGTTATGACATGACAGACGGTGGGCCTTCCACAACACTCTCTCATCTGTCAACCGAGCCAGGACGGCTGATGTAAACAACACGAGGACAACTCACCACTGGTTTTACTAGCCATGTGTCCTTTTTAAATGTTCCCAGTTAGCTAAATTATCCTTTTTGAAATGTTACCAGTTTTTCATTGTTTCCCATCTGTTTTTGATCAATCTTTCTTAGCCTTTGTGAAATGATTGCCATTCTGTCACTTGTCCTCTAGGTGCCCCTGTTGCAAAGCTTTTCATGTCCAGTTGAATGGGACACAACGTTAGATTGTAGTCATTTCTCTTGAAGTAGGGAGTAGAAGGAGTTTGTTGTTCATGTAATGTTGTGATAAACTGATTTTCATATATTTGCTTTTTAAAAGGTGATATCAATAGTATATCCATAATTTAATGCATATATAGTATCCATTTTATAGTGTTGTTTTTAATGTTTTACCTTCTACAACAAGATAAATCATATTCAAGTTCCAGCTAGTATAAATTCATTTTGAACCCTCACTTAGTCGATTATATTCAACAGTAACATTATCTATGAGTTGTATAAATAGTTGTCGGTGGACTGCACGAACGATCATATATTTACTATATATCAAAACAACTTATTAAAAAATTAGTATATCAACATTTATTTAGCTAATAACGATGTCCCTGTTGTCATGATAATGTGCGTACATAGACACTTTCAATAAAGTGAAGTATTGACAACTAAACTCAGTTTTGCTGTGCATACAATTATTTGTGTGTCCATTATTAATCGACATGGTAATGCACTATGCTACTGTGGTAAATTGTAGTGCACTAACCACTTGGTGGAGACAGTGTTATTTGATCATTTGTCTAAGGGTATGGATATAAGCTTTTTTCCCAGGAGGTTTTTTGGAATAACTAGTGACCATGTGACCATGTTTTCCGAAATCAAAAAAAGCAAAACAATAAATTCCTAATAAAGCGAGATATTTATCCTTTATAACTGATGGGACAGGGGAGTATTTAGATTTATTTATTTTTTTACTTGAAATTAAACAAATCAAACTGAAATGGATGAGTTTGTTACATGAATATATGGGGTTCATTATTTTCTTTTTTCATGTAATGTAAGGTTTATTATGGTGATTAGTCTCCAGAGGAGCAGATCGGTCCTGGCCAAGCGGAGAGTAACAGACTTCAGTCTCCAGAGGAGCAGACCGTCCTGGCCAAGCGGAGAGTAACAGACTTCAGTCAGTCTCCAGAGGAGCAGACCGTCCTGAACAGGCGGTAACTGTCCCACATGAACCACCAAGAACACTGAGGTTTTCAGTACCCGTCTGCCTGTGGGCTCCTCAACATGAACACAGCTAACGTTAACGCTGAGTTAGCTAGCGTTAGCAGCGGGACTCCAGCCTGATACTCGACAGCAGCAGCGGCGGGATCAGAGCAGAGCCGTCCGGGGCGAAGAGGAGGAGAGTTGTCTCTGGTTGTCACCACAGACACACACACACACACACAGCACACTCTCATTAGCCAGCCTGCTAACGTCATGTAGCTAGCGTCCGCCTGTCAACTAAGTTGGTTACCAGCAAGGAGTAAGCAGAATTTAACGGTATGTGAGCTGAGCAAACAATTAGCCAGCAATAGCCACATGGTTTGTTGTGTTTCTTTTCTGACAGCTTGTTTTTCCACAATGCTAACTTAGCTAGCTAACGTTAGCCAAGTTATTGCCAATGCTCTGTTTCAATTCAGTTTGCTTCTTGTGTTCGACGTATTCTCAAAAATGACGGTTCTTGAAATGCGTTAGAGTTTATTGACCAGCTCGGCATATAATGTAAAATAATACATGTAAATGATGCAAGCGCTGGCTTATAATTCATTGATAAGGCTGGCGAAGAGCAAAGGTATCATTGCAACATTGAATTCCCCCCCCCGTGTACATGCCTGACATCTCTCTGTTGTCTTTCACGTCTTTCATTTGTAAGCATTGCAAACAGAAAGCCAGCTGTGGGATTTGGTAACTTTGATTTTGGATCTAACCTCACTGCTTTCTATGTGTCAGAGGTATTACCACCAGCTAGCAAGCCATTGTGTCAACACACTGAACCTACATTGGCTTTAAGTAGCATTGCAAGTGAGAGTATATTATTGTAACCCTGCTGTGTGATGTAACATTAGTATCAGGTGGTGATAAGTAGGCCATTGATGCTGGTGGCGTGCTGGAAACACTGTTCTTTTTATTTGTAGCTTTTGCAAATTTCTCATTGCTTATTGCAAAATTCGAATAGAACATAACCGATTTAAGGATTTAACCGTCTAGTACTATTTTTTTTTCATATCATTTTGTTTATTTTAAAAAGTGTAGTTTGGAATATTTGGAACGTTTTTTTCTTTCTTGTCGATGTTTTAACAAGTCGCTTAGTATACAAAATGTCAGAAATGGAGCTAATCATAATCAAATGATTGTTTAAAACGCAAACTCAAACATTCAACTTGTGTTTGATGGATAAAAAAACCCAATACTTTCCCCTGGTAATTTCCCCAGCACCACTCTCTACCTCTCTACCGCTCTTTGACCACACTGTAAAGTAGCATCATGTAATGTCCTTGTGGAGCACAGTGGGCTTTTTCTCAGCTACTGGACGTTATGCTTTAGTGGCAGTTATTAATTGTGTGTGGTGAAGTAGTGTTGTTTAGTTCACAAAGGCCAGGGGCCTGGACCCGCTGTGTCCAGTGTGAACTGTACAGGCTACTGAAGTGTGTGTGTGTGTGTGTGTGTGTGTGTGTGTGTGTGTGTGTGTGTGTGGGTGTGTGGGAATCAAATCCTGAGTCATGGTTGCCATTTCAGTTGCTCGTTGTGTACTACTGGGTCTGTGCATGTGTGTGTTGGTGGAGGGCAACGCACAAGGCAGGGCGTTGTATCTTTACTAGCAGCCCCAGTTACTTGGAACAAAAGCTCTGTTGTTGAAAGATCATGTGACTGTGTGTGTGTGTGTGTGTGTTTCACCCTTGTCATGTGATCTGAGCTCAGGGCAGGGTCTGAGAAGTGCTGACTCGCTTTGAGAGGTTTCGTCCACCCAGGCAGACAGCGAGCGAGCAGGCAGGCAGGCAGGCAGGCAGACAGAGGAGATGGACGGCCCAGTGGATGGATGGATGTCAGACAGACAGAGAGGAGGTGTGGGAGAAAGTCAGAGACAGGCAGAGAGAGAGAAAGGTGCCAAAAAGTCCTTTTGTGTTCCTGTACTTCGACAAGAAAGCATCATTCTTTCATTCTCCTCTTTGTGGATTTTTTAACAGCAGCCAAGTAAAGATGCAAGACTGCATTTTGACTCACATCGACCTTTCTGTGGCAAGGCAAGTTTGGACAGTTTTCCCTTTTTTTAGTCTTGATGCGTTTGTTGGGATTTCACAGTGGGCAAAGTTGTCCTGTCATGATGACTCTGTATTTTGTAAAGTCATGAGACTGCTACTGACTCACCATGAACCACAACAACATTTGTTAAAGAATCAAGCTACTCGTGTGCTTCCACCCTCGGAATCAAAGGCTAAAAGTGGACTGGATTTGACGCATTTGAGACATGTAGCTGTAGCTCTTATCCAGGATATACTTTCATTGCAGCAGAAATATATTCAATTCCTGGAATACCAACATGACTAGTAGCTATTTTTTTAGAAGTGAAAAGGTCACATTGACTGCTTTTGGCTTTATTAAAGTATTAATTCATTTTCATTAACATGACTTTAACGTATTTGCTGGTTGTTTTTGTAATTAACTAGTGTGTCGCAATGGTAATATTGCAGCCTCTTGACTCATTTATGTTTGAGCTCAGAAGCGACCAGGCAGCCACGTGTCTGCAGTCATCCAACCGGTCCTGTAATACCTGTTTGACTCAATTCAACCTGAAGTCCTGCTTGAGAGACTCAACTCCTACCAGCTCTTGTTGTGGTGTGTGTGTGTGTTGTGTGTGTGTGTGTGTTGTGTGTGTGTGTGTGTGTGTGGTTGTGTGTGTTGTGTGTGTGGGTGTGTGTGTGTGGGTGGTGGTTGTGTGTGTGTGGTGTGTGTGTGTGGTGTGTGGTTGTGGTGTGTGTGTGTTGTGTGTGTGTGTGTGTGTGGTGTGTGGTGTGTGTGTGTGTGTGTGGTTGTTGTGTGTGTGTGTGTGTGTGTGCGTGCGTGCATTAAGTATTTGCACATGCACACACATATTGATTCTCTGCCTGCAGTGTGCACGTTTGCCATCTAAAGGCAAATCTTTTATACGTTGTTTTTAAATGGCCACACTTGAAGCTGGGGGAAAAGCCTGCCATCACAGAGAGGATAGAAAATGGGAGGAATCGGACCAGTAGGAATAATGATACACACTTTCAGACAGCTTCTCCTCATTTAATGTGTTGAAAAACAATGGAAGTAGAGAACTTGCAGTGAGAATTTCAAACCCCCAGTTTACCTGATCAATCCGTCTCCATTAGTTATGCACAGCACATATGCAGTTTGTGGCTGGTTGACCATTAAAATTCATTTCAAAACAAGGGCTCTTGATTTTAGACTGAAGTAGATAGTTTAATTGCTAGTATTTCTAGCTGGTAAATGTGGAATTGGCTGGCTGAAATGACAACTGTCGTTATTAGACCTTTATCAGCTGTTGCTAGCTAAAAAAATTAAGCTAGTTACAGCCGTAAGACGGGAAATGTCTCCAGCTGTTATGCTTTAAACGTGAAAAGCTGTAGAATGATCTTAAATACGCACTTGATGGCTACATACATATGTCCATATCATGCCAAAGCTTCATGTCCTACACAAAAATCAGCATCCTCACCAGTTCATGATCCATGTAGAAGAGCGTTGTTCATGTATTGCAGGGTGGAGGTAGTCAGTCCCAGTATTACAAGTTAAATGTAAGACATGTCTTATTCTGACATGACACTGTTAGGTTGCTCAGTAAGGATGAACCAATCTGCCTTTTTAACACCGAATCCGATGCCTGGGCTTTGTGTATCTGTCGATGTATTGCACTTTGCAGTACTACCACCACCTCTTGAAACATTTACTTTGCAGACATTTCAAACAGCCGACGATCTAAATGGCGTGGCAAGCGTGAAATATCTCCCCACGTCCGCCTCTTTGACTCACTCCATGTTGTGCAACAGTTAACTAAACTCTTCCAGCATGCGACACATGTGCCGCTGACTAATGATGTAGGATGTGCTGCAATGGAGGGAAAAAATAAAAAATTGGATTGGCCCGTGTATCTGTTAATTTTTCTGATCCAGTTATTTTGTCAATGTCAGGGCTGATATCCGATCTTAATATCAGATTGGTGCACCCCTATTGCTTTGGTTACATACTTGGAAAATTGAGACAGGTTGGATTTATGCTTTATAGATTGTATTTTCAAGCAATATGTTTCACTTTTAATACTAAAATGGCCAAAAAAGACACATCTCTCTATATTCAGAATATCGGTCTGAATACCATCCCACACGCTGCTGTTCCATGTTGTAAACAATATATCAAATCCCAGTAGGTCGGTGGCCAAGTAAGCTCTTTAAAAACTGAGTAAAGGCAGAGCAGGTGGAGCATCAGTTTAACCAGCGTCATGCAGTTTTTGTATATTTGTTGGCATTCCCTTTGTCTTACATCCTGTTGTCACCCCGCAGAGCAGCACCGAACAGGGACTGAGGGCCCTGTGGTTCTTAGCAACTGTTACCATGGCTCCAGTCTGCCCTGCCTAGATCTCACACTGGACACTGTGTGCGTGTTTAAGGAACTCACTTGGCTTCTTGTCAGTATATCTCTTCCTGTAATAGCAGACAGGCACTTCCTGCAGAACAAAGCTAGAATGGAAAAGATGGAAGAGATACAGGAGATCCTGGCCTTTTATGAAACCTGTGTCTAAAGTTGGGACAGACGGAGGAAGGTTCAGACTGGTTGCATTTAAGCCAGGTGATTTTTCATTTTAAAAAGCTTCATGGTGATTTAAAAAAAATTTGACATTGTTGGGAGAAACATGCAACGTGGGCTTTGCAGGACAGGATTAAAGCCCAGGGTCAGCTAGACAACAACAACTCTGGAGGTGGTAGGCATTCCTTGTTGTGACCAAGGACACAGCGCAGGGATAACATATGGAAATAGACAGACTTCTGTCATCATCAAACTCACCAAAAAATTCAGTTTGGACCAAATCTGCATCACAGACTTTATGTTAAACCAAGTTTTGTTTACCCAGTGTGTCTTCTCACTCCAGGGGCCTTTATTCACCGAACTGGGTGGGTCCACCAGACAGAGGTGCGGTGGCTAATCACTGGCTGTGACTGCGGATCCCTGAGGAGCATGAGTCATGGCCTCAGTGGTGCTGGTCGACGCTGGGGGGACGGTGGTGGAGTATGTCGCAGCTGAAGAGGACCCCCAGCAGGTGGGTCAGAGGCAAGCAAGAGTGAAGCCCGATTCATGCTCCTGCATTAAGCCCGCGCCACGGGTACACACGTAGGTGCGTGTAGATACGGACCCTACGCAGTAGCTGGATGTGTACAAATAAATGTAACTACACGTTGCGGCGACACAGACCGCAACAGCTGTGATTGGTCCGTTTGGCCGTGGCTTGGTAGCGTTGCGTTCCCTCCTACTCATTTCCACCGCCACTCTCTCACTCGCTCTACCACACACTCCCCAGCATACACACATGCCGGCTCTGCTATTCTCTTAAAGAGATACGCTAGAATGAGTATGAACCTCAGGCCACTTACATAGACTACGGCGTAAGCTCTGTGTAGAGAAGCAGACAGTTCACAACAGAATCTTGCCTTCTTTTCTCATATCTGTCTTATTTCACTTATTGAAAACCTTTTTTTTTGACTGCCTTGCTCTCTTTCAAACCGCAATCCCTTTCCCCGGCAGGAGGGAGAGTGTGAGGTGGACTTGGAGTTTGAAGGGGAGCTAGAAGGCGAGTGTGAAGCTGAGGAGGCCTATGAAGAAGTACAGGACAGAGAAGAGGCTGAGGATTACCCAGCAGTCATAGTGGAGGAGGTACCCGGCGCCAGCATGGCCGACGAGCAAGGTTACTTCGCCCAGGTGTTTGTGTGCGATGACGAGGCCTACCTGATGCAGGAAGTGGGTGACGAGCAGGAGGTGGAGACAGAAGGGGAGCCAGGTGAGACATAAATATTCCTGTATTCATCGGAAATTGGACGTAATGTCACCTCATATTGTTCCTTTTGGTATTGTTGGTTAGTGCATCAGATGACCCACTCCGTTACCCAACCCTGATATTTTTCCCAAGGTGCTGAGAAATGTGTCTCCTGTTTGTTTGTTTTTCTGTATCCTGTTACCATTGTTGGTGCTCAGATCCCATTTCCTCTGGGTCATGGCGGATTATAAGAAAAAGAGATTTTTTTTTTTTTGCCTGCTGTTGTACCATTTACTTTTGTGGGCTGCATGTTTCAGAAACAAGACATTAGTTCTAGAATTGAGAGATTTCTGATCATTTATAATTTTGCTTTGACCAACAGGTTGATAGGTTAAGCTTGCTATAGTCTATTTTGACGCAATCCACTTCCAAGATAGTTCAGGTATCGCCAGAAATTCGGCCAGATGTCCCTCATTTTGGCCAGATGTCTGTCCAGGTGTCTGCAGTGTAAATCCAGACAGCTAGCTAGACTATCTGTCCAATCGGAGATTTC
>NC_045734.1:2789855-2792181 GCF_008692095.1 Etheostoma spectabile | reverse complement strand
CTAAAACAACCTTTGAACGTACCCATGTTCCACCAAAACAAGTTCCTTCCCGAGGCTATTTAGCAGCGGCACCGTCATTGTGTCTGGCACTTAGAGCCGCCCAAGACGATTGTGATTGGTTTAAAGAAATGCCAACAAACCAGAGCATGTTTTCCTCCCATCCCCGGATGTTGTGTGGACTCGCCAGACCCTCCTCCGCAGCGCTGTGGAGGAAGGTCTGGCAAAGCTTGACTAGGCTTTCTATAAAGAGCCACAATTCAGCTTGTGCCACGGCCAGAGTGCCAAATCAATTAAAACAGGCAGTTCATTTTTCCCAGACTCCGTCCTAGTACTGAATCCACCAAATCAAAATTCACTCATTGTTCTTATTACATCTGTTTTAAAAATACAGTTGTTGTTGTGTGTCTGTAGCCGGTAGTACATTTTAACACATTTCTTTAGGGATATTAGAAAGGATAAAACATGGAATGAAAATCTTATGAAAATGTTGTCACATGAATCTAGATTCAAGGTCCACACATGGGTTTCATAAACTCCAGCTCACAGTGTCGCTTCTGCTTGTTGTGGCTGGGCTGAACTGCAGCATATTGATCATATGATTCTGCTGCCAGCATCAGTGTGAGGAGATCTGGTAACGCAGGCTGGGAGGGTTACTGTTCACACACTGCCACCTTGTGGGTATATTTGGGACAGTAACTATTTCCTGAACAGCGATATAAGTATCCAAACTCTCTAATCATCCCTTAATCCCTTATTAACGGGGCCTCGTGTCTAATCCAGTGCCGTGTTCATAGGTATGAAACAGACTGAAAGACAATTTAGTATTTTGAATCACTGCTGCAAAGCTGCATTTATTCACACCGTCCCAAATTACGTCCTTAAACTCCATTTCAACAGAATCTTGATTAGAAGTATCCGCAAGCAGGATAACAGTTACCAGGACATGTTTTTGCATCACTCCATATTCAGTCAGCTTGAAATACACGATTGTTGTTGTTGGTTTGATGTAATTCATTACATTCTGTCTGTATAGTCTCCATAGAGACAAAAATACAATGACACCTAACAAAAGAGCAGGTGCAACAATAAAACAAGTTTGAAAATGCTGAAGATGGAACTACCACACTTCCACAAAAAGCATTTGCACTATAGAAGTGCTCGCTGCGTTCAAAGCACAGTCAACCTACATTTCTGATATTTCGGATTCTGTTTAGGAAATTAAGTTTAATGTTGCCTCCGAACTTAAATTATATTTCACACAAAGTTTTAGCAAAACCCAAAGAATATTTTGTAAGATTATTTGCACTTTAGTAGTTATTTAGTTAGTTGAGGATAACATTTTAATTATTAACAACTTTGCCCTGCACAACTTACAATATATTACGCACGCAGGTATTTTAGTATTGCAAAAGAAGCCATTTCAAATACAGAATTGATAAAAACCTAAACTGTAATGTAGTGATCAATTATGTTTGAGTGCATTTGGCTTGTACAAAAATCTGAGTTAAATCAATAAAAAAAAAACACAAAATGCTGTGAAGTCATTCCACTCTGGAGTTTAGACAAAGCAGCAAATGTGTAATCGCAGTCCTTCACCAAACATGGTGTCATTGTTTCAACCTGAACTCAAATATCTTGTTGAAGTTTCCCATTCTGATCAGTCAATTTGTTGTGCAAACTGTAACTTTGTTCTGTAATTGAAATCTAATGATTTATTTATTTTACTTCAGTGATATAATTTGAAAAACGGTGATCCCAGCAGTAGTTTTATTTGACGTACTCTCTACGCAAGTGAGGGAGGGCCGGGGAGGGCGAAGGAAGGATTTCCTGTGTCGGCTGCGGAGGGATACCTTTCTGACGCCGTAGTCTGTCTCGTTGAATTCGAGGAGATTTCCCATTAGCTGCGGAGTGATCTGAGCTAGTAGCTTCCTATACAATTCAGTGAGAAGTCAATGTGAATCTGCAGCAAGGGGAAAACATGGCGACTTTACAGCATGAGGGTCATGAAAACCAGCTCGATCTACTCATCAGAGCCGGTAATGTATCTATATGTACTTCTAACCTCGATCCGGCCGCTAACTTTAATGTACGGGTTGTGTTTTAAATCTCGACAGCTGTGCCTCAGTCCGCTGAGTAGTATGCTGAAGTAATGGAGGGCAATCAGGAAGTGATCACCTTGGTAGCAACCTGCATGGCGTTGCTACACGGCGTACCGACCCGGTTTAAGAGGTGGAAAACTTTCGCAGAGCTCGCCAGTCTGCACAAATAGATCGCTAGCTGCACGAAGTGTGTTTTGCATGCTGGAGCAGATTCTTCCCCCCCCCCC
>NC_045734.1:2785376-2789845 GCF_008692095.1 Etheostoma spectabile | reverse complement strand
ACCGCAGTGTGAGTGGGAATAACGGTTTGCAGATCGGCTCTGCACAACCAGGAAGTGTAAAGATGTTGTCTCTCCTACGTCTTTGCCACGCTGTCTGAGTCGGAAGGACATGTGGGTTTATTTTTAGTGGCATGAATTTGGTACACACTGACAGTTATCACCTCTGGTATTAATATGGCTGCGGACGTAGTATTTAACTATGGCTGGCTCAAGTTTTTTTTTACGTTTATGGGAATTGTGTGCAACAACAGTCTTTACACATGGTCCCCGAATAACAGTCAAACGAACCTGTTACTGGAAAGTAAGCTCCATAGTATTGTATTTCTGTGAATTTTAGGTGCGGTGGCCACATTTGAGACTTTTGCGATGTCAGAGGTTGTGATAGTTGTGTCGTGGTTTCCGTGATCGTGTTGTGGAGCGTGGGACGGCCTGGCTCGCTCGCTTTCTTCCCTGGAACATTAGCTAGTTGTTTCACGTGCGGCTTCAGCCTTCGACCACACTGACCTGCTAGTACGCTTTTTGCGTGACTTCCCTCGCGTTTTAACAGTTTTTGTGGCTGAACAATGCATTCTAAAAACACTTCGTCGTTTCCACCTCTATTTTTTTTGTGCACATTTCAAAGTGTTTTTGTCCATTTCGATGGCGGAAGCATTGTGTGCGGAGAGGGCGTGGTGTGTTGTTGATGGACTTGCCATTTACCCCAATAGCATGCGCGCTGGTTTAGAACACAGCAGTAGTCCAATGAGATTTAACCTGGGGCGGGCTGTTAAGCGTAGAATGAGCCAATTGGAGGCGAGGCGGTGGTTGAGTGACAAGAGGATTTGTGAGCTTCTTCAAAGAGAACTGGAGGGAAAGGATGAGAACTGTAAACACGGAAGTCTTCAGAGGCAGCACTACTTTTTGTCGGACTTACTGCCATTCTTGGCGCCGTTACATGGTAGTAAAGCTTCATAATAGGTATTTTCCTAACAGGTGAAAATGCTTTTATAATAAAATACCCACACATAAGGCACATTTGTTTCACCATTCTTTGTTTTGTAAGGTTTTAATATTCAGTAATTAAGAATATAATAACATAACATTTTGGACAGACTAGAAATAGTGAAAGTGTCTATACTAGGTCAACTGTCTGACCTGACACCTTTTGGTGGTCTTATTACAGCACAGCTGTCGGCTTTCAAGGGCAGCTTGGTAAGCTATAGGGTCTCTGCTGTGATGGCTACTAGCATGTCCTGTTTGTTTGGACGAGGAATTGAGTGAGTGGGACAATCTAAAGATAGCCCATTTCTCCCCTATGCCGTGCCTGTTGCCTCAGTGAGATAGCCAAACATGGACAGGGCGGGTGTAACAGGGTCTCGTTTCCCACCAGTGATTGACACCAACAGCAGGTGTCCTGGGTTCCTTCACAGGGTCCCAGATGGGGCCACGTACCGTTTCCATTGCCGAATCCCTTTTCTATCTAAACAGCATTGTCAATTTCTTGTGCCATCTCTTTCCATATTTGAGATAGTAAATAAGCACTACGTTCCATATGTCCCTCTTCAGTATGGTGAACCACGCTTGGTATCAGTGTAAAAACTAGGTGACCTTAGAGGCATGATCATGAAGAGATTTCCTACTGTGAAGGTTGCACTTTACATCCAGTCATATTGTGCCTGGATCAGTGAATGTGTTAACTGAAATTGACACATTTTGGCACTAGAGGGCGCCATACAGTTCCGTTTTGTACAGCAGTGACAAACAGTTGTTAGTAGTATTTTTTTCCGTGGGAAATTATTACATTAATATATAGGAAATGTGTTCTTAGCTTAGTTATGGGAAAGCAAAGTTGTGTTGTATTGTCCTGGAGCAGCACACCGGTTTTCCCTGTGGGTGATTGATAAAGTGTAACTCATGTCGTTTACTAAAACACTCCACTGAGCTTAACCAGTAACTTTTAGTTTTCCTAAACGGTTTTGTATTTGATTGTGTGTGTTTCAGTGGAGGCTTCTGTCCATGGCACCAGTGTCCACTGCTCTGACAAGACCTTTGAGGCAGCAGAGGCTCTGCTTCGCATGGACTCCCCTTCCAGCCTCAGAGAGGACCGTAGCCCAGGTAACACACACTAACTCACTGGTATTATGTTTCACAATACCCTCAACGTAATTGTATTCATCTGTATGGTGGAGCGTGGTTAAATATGAAATGTAGTTGGTCTCTTTATCTGTAGTTTGAACATGCCGAAAGTAATGTATTCCAGCTTAACTATTTCTTAAAGATACAAAATAAAGTTTTCCGGAGGTTTCCCAGCCACTATGGGAAATCACAGGACCTCAGTGGATCGGTTTTCTTAACCTTAAGAGCATTAGTCAACCCTATAGATTGTGCTAAACAGGTGTAATGGACCAAAATTATGAAAGAAACCTTGAAAAACGTTCACTTTTCCATCAAACTTGACTTCTTTGGCTCTAATGTTCTAGTGACATTTTCATCACAAGTTAATACAACTTCACAAAGCAGTTTCGAAGCACCGTAACTCTTCCCTCTTTAATTATTCCTCCCAGAAGCTTTTATCCCGCCTTGCATTGTGACGCCGGACTTCCTTCACGCTGCCATGCGTCCCGACATGATTACAGAGACCGAGGTGGAGATATCGACGGAGGAGTACTGCGAGGAGGACGATGACGACAATATTGGCACCCTGATGGAAGACCCGGAGCCGGACTACGAGCCAGTCAGGAAGAGGAGAGGTAGATACAAAGAGCTTGTCCTTTTAGTTTTTGCTGTGGAAAAGCATACAAAAGTGTTTTTAAAACTTTATTTCATGCAGTCGTAGGCCCACTATGAGTACCAAATTGTGGAGTGTGGGGAGTTGAGCTTTGGAAAGAGGAAAAAATAGTTTTGTAAGCAAAGTTTTATATGAGAAAACATCTGGCAGCTCTGTGATTAACCTTACCTCACAAGCCAGGCCTCCAACCTCCAACCAAAACCTGGAGTTTCA
Source organism: Etheostoma spectabile (assembly GCF_008692095.1). NCBI lineage: Eukaryota > Metazoa > Chordata > Actinopteri > Perciformes > Percidae > Etheostoma > Etheostoma spectabile. Next base: position 2,786,865 of record NC_045734.1, on the reverse strand, counting down.
CAGAGCACCATCTAGTGGTAGGCTCTTACTGTGCGGTTTCAATTCAAACGCAGATGTCAGGGATTCAGCGATTAAGTCCTATTTGTAATGTTTCCATGTTACAGCTGGACGGAAGCCAAAGACGCACCAGTCGGCCATTCCTCTGGACCTGGGCATCAAGAAGAAACCGAGAGAAGGGAAAGGTACCCAACAGGACTAACGTTACCGGCTCTGATAAACATGGATGGAGACGTACATGCTGCTGCCATCACAATGTGCAAAGCACTGATACATATTAGGGGTGGGGGCAAAAATTGATTCTTAGATGCATTCCGATTCTATCTAGAACAATTCAATGCTTGATTCTGATAAGTTAATAATCAATTATTATAAAATAAAGTTATTTAAAAGTTACTGTCTCCAGACAACTAATCAGAAAACAGTGTCTAAAAGAGGATGGGATAATGGACAATTACATTTTGTACATATACACATGATCTAATAAGACATACATAAAATAATTAGGCACAACACATTAAGGTCGTTGATCTACTTTATCACATTACATGTGACCCCCATGTTCTAAGAAGCCAATCACCCACCTTCAGACGGGACTGAGCCTCTGACATGGAAGATCACTGTGAGAGGAGGTGACTTTCCCAATCATGTTTAGGGCTTAAGCACGGGATGACTACCCGATAAAAACCTCAGTAGACAAAACATTTCATTTAAACTTGTGTGTGACAAATACTGCATATTTCAAAATCTACCAAACTCAGATTTATATGTATTTTTTAAAATGAGCATGGAAATGTTGCTAAAAAATGGTTGCATGGATAATCGGTTTAGAATCGAATCGTTGGCCTCTGCATCGAATCGTGAGGGACCCAGAGACTCCCACCCCTAACACGTATACATTTGGGTTACTATTTAGCAGTGCATCAACTTTGCTTGGTATCCAGCAGGAAGCACCACCTACCTATGGGAGTTCCTGTTGGACCTCCTCCAGGACAAGAACACCTGTCCCAGGTACATCAAGTGGACCCAGAGGGAGAAGGGCATCTTCAAGCTGGTCGACTCGAAGGCTGTGTCCAAGCTGTGGGGCAAACACAAGAACAAGCCAGACATGAACTATGAGACCATGGGACGGGCACTCAGGTAGGTGTGGGTGTGTCTGTCTCAGAGTTTTTTTTAATTGATATCAGTAAACGTATCGCAAAAGGCTTTAAAATGGAACTGTCATTCTTTTTTTAGTGGTGCCTCTTATATTCAATTTATTAAATGTTCAAGAAATGATTTCCTTTTATTTGTTTTAAATTCAACATGTAGTTTGTTGTATCTTAGCAGAACAGAAGTACACTTAAATATCTGTGTATTTATCTCAAGAATATTGTTGTCGTGATTAGAGCCCGACCGATATATCGGTGGAGCGATATTATCGGCCGATAGCAGGCATATCCCAATCGGTATCTATCGGTATCGGCATTTATAATGGCTGATTTATAAAAAA
>NC_045734.1:2784543-2785366 GCF_008692095.1 Etheostoma spectabile | reverse complement strand
AAAAAAGCTAATCATCAGAATCATTTATGACAAATGATTAATAAATATTTAAAAAATAAAAACGGACTGTCATTAGCGTTGGCGTGACACTCTACAACGTCCCTGTTGGCAGCAGTGATTTATTTTTTCGTTAATATGTTTTTATTCAAAGGATTTTAATTTTCATACCTTAAGTTTGTATTTTTATGCATTTTATTTATCAGAACTTTAATATATTTTGATGGTCCTCAGTTCTTTTGTGACAATTAAACAAATTATTATCATACTATTTTAGTGAGAACTCATAACTACAAAACTAATGTTAGGGAAATCTGTTTGTTTTGTATTTTGTTGATCACGTTTGTGTTTTGGGGAAGCAGCACCCTAACCCTCCTGGTCGTCCTTTTCCTCCAGATACTACTACCAGCGGGGCATCCTTGCCAAAGTGGAGGGCCAGCGGCTGGTTTACCAGTTCAAGGAGATGCCCAAAAACATCGTGATCATCGACGACGACAAGGCAGAGAGGCCCTACCCCGACGACCTGATGGCCGCTGAGGGCGTATCCTACGAGCGCGTGGCGCCTCCGCCAGACATGCTGCTGCAGGAACCCGAGCTGTCATCCTCCAAGAAGCCCAACATCCTGCGGGGCGGGAACAGGGCCCACGCTACTGTCGCCGCGGGCAACAGGACAGTGGCAGGAGGCGGGACGTCACCGGCGATGGTGGCGGGGATGCAAAGGATAGTGTCTGTTTCAGGAGCATCGGATGGGAGTCAGGTCCAGCAGTCGCACACAACTATCATCCCGACCACCACCGGGCCCAGGTTAGACCCCTGCAGAGAGACG
>NC_045734.1:2768701-2784533 GCF_008692095.1 Etheostoma spectabile | reverse complement strand
GTCTCATATCAGCAGCGCTAATGCAAGTGGCCACATCTTTCACCCAACAGTAAGTATTGACTTTTGACTCTGTGCTGTCTTGCCGTCTCATCTACAGGACGGTGCGGGTGGCAATGCAGGTGCCTGTTGTCATGACAACCTCACTGGGTCAGAAAATCTCCACTGTTGCTGTGCAGCAGCCCACGGGGACGACGGGGGCCACCGGCCACACCACCCTCCTCACCAACTCTTCTGCCGGGAACGCCAACTCACAACAGAAGGTGTGTGTACATGTGGAAACTGATCCACTGACACAGCAGGGTAGCTGCAGGTCACTCCTGCAGCACATCCCATAATGCACCAGTGTCTGTTTTAGCAAAGACTTAATTTTTAAGAATTCATCCATCCATTTTCTTATGCTTATCCAGGTCCATGTCGCATTTATTTAATTAGAATTATTGTTATACTGCTTTTTAAGTATTAGGATGCTGCAGAGACATCGGCCTACAAATCCTATCCTACAGACTAAAGAAAACAAATTGCACTGCAATCTTATTTTTATTTTTTTAATATTTTTCAATGAAAATGAGAATAATTATACAAAAATGATCAGTCCCATCAATATCGTGTATCATATCGCAATCGCAATATCAGTCAAAGTAATCACAAAGAGGTTTTTTTCTAACATCGTGCAGCCCTAGCATCAGCCTCAGCTCTAATTGCCAGGTATGAGGACACATACAATACGAGGAATTTAGCTTTGGATCGAATTGCTCACAACATAAAAACAACAATATACACACACACACACACACACACACTATAAACAGAAACAATATTACAGTATGAAACGGGTCTTAAATTATTCTTAAATTTAAGTTGTCAAACCCTGCAGAGTTTCTTTCCGTACAGATCAATCAAGGAGAGTGTTTCCATGCGTTATTGTTGGTTGTGTTTGTGTTTTGGAGGTTGTGATCCAGACCATCCCCACCATGATCCCGGCCACAGCCGAGAACGGAGACAAGATCACCGTCCAGCTGGCCAAGATCATCACAATCCCGGCCCACCAGTTGGCCCAGTGTCACCTCCAGACCTCCGCGGGCTCCAACAAGCCCGGCGTCGGGGGCTCCCCGCCAGGCATCAGCCTCCTCGGGAGCCCCCTGACGGTCCGGGCCCTCGCTCCTGTCAACGTCGCCCCGGGAACGCAAGTGATGAGACTCAGCGTGCCCACGCAACAGCAGACTCTAGTGGTGTCGCAGCCGGGCAGCGGGGCGGGGGTAGTAACGGTATCAACGGCCAATCACACGATGGCGTCACACCCCCGGATCATCAATTCCGTTGTGGTCAACGGTTCGGAGCTCGTGATCGGAGCGCCCGCAGCCGGGGGAGTCACTATGGAGAAGCTGAAGTCCGCAGGCGTCCAGCTCCAAACCGTGCAGTTGCCGGTGACAATGGCCGTCCAGAAGAACCAGGGGAACCCCAAAACTGTCCCAAGCATCCAATCGGACGCCGTGGACGCTGAGGTGGTTATCAAACTGCAAACGCCTGACGTAGAGCCCGAGTGTTGAAACGCACACATTTCAGCGGGTTAGTTAGTCCATGGCTGACGTCGTTTTTACTCTTGTAAGAAGCAGCAGTCTGTGAGACTTTAAAAGACTCTTAAAGGCCTGTTTTTTTAGTCCTGAACCTGTCTTCACATCTTCCCCCTTCCCAGAACGTTACCGATCCACGCCGGATCCGCTGGCGTGGACGGAGATCAGACTGTACTGTACGCGACACAGGAAAACACAGAGACCTTAAAGGGGACTTGTTGGGAAAGGTAAAGGGACCAACCTTGTTCACTACAATGAATGGCTTCTCAATGGAGAGGGGCGGGGGGGGGAAACAATAAAAAGAAGCTGAAACACTACAAAATGAGGCTAATAATTATAACTAACCAAACTATCAAAAATAAATAATGAAGCTTATTTTTGTTTGAGACCATAATCTTGGCTCTACAGATTATGCGAAAACCAGCGATTTATTATTCATCTTTTCTTTTTTTTTTTTACTTCTATCACTGTGCAGATCAAGTGTGGCTGGTGCTATGTGAGTGCTAAAGAAAGAAAGTGGAGCTGCAAGAAGCTCTCAGAAGGAACAATATCAGACAGACAATGGTCATGTATGTACATATTTATATACATATATATATATATCTGTACTATATACAGTTTACAGTGCTAAAGTTAACAGGACAGCCTTAGTTTTTTAATTTTGACTTTCTGTATTGTCTGAACAGTAAGCTGAAATTTGTTTTTGTGTTTTGATACCTTGTACCAAGCACAGTATTATTGAAACTAGTAGAACTAATATTTGTAATATTAGTTCCTTTTTCACTATCGGGTTTTAAACGCTCATACAGATTGAAACGGCAACGTGTGTTTGATCAGTGGCCAGGCTGCTTTGCCGTGTGTTTTGTCTGAATTTCAGACTTATTTGACTTAAGGGTCTTGGCGGTTTCTTTTTTGACAAGTGCTTGCTCTTTTCCCAACCCTACATGGAAATGCAAAGACATGTGACTCAGAGCCGACGCATGCTGCCACGTGAGCAATGAAAATCCTAAGTTTATGCAATATGGCTGCGAAAAATATCAAACCACTATAGATCCCAGGTCCCTTTACTTAAAACAGAAAGGTCAATTTGCCGGCATACATTTTCTTTGACTGCCTTTTTGGCCCTGCCCCCTACATTTCAATATTTTTGTCTAAAGAGGAAAGATGGAGAGAGATGTTTGTGTTCAGACTGAACTGTTTGTATATTCAACATTTGAAGTATATTCTATTTTCTTGTACTCTTGTTTCAAAGTGTATTAAAGTAGATTTTACTGAATATAAAAAGACATTTGAAACCTGACTGTTATTTTACTGCATTGGGCCAGCTTGTGAATGTGATGGAGTAAATATCAACAATTCTGACATGCGTGGTCTAGATTTGGAGGTTACTTACGACATAACACCAAATCTGATTGGCAGTAGCCACATTTTTGAAGTAGCAGTCACATTTGTCCAATGTGTCAAAGCTGGCTGAGTGCAGACTGTTTCTGGTTATTCACCGCGTCTTACTTATTGTTTGATAAGGTAGAACAAGATAAATGGGGGGGGGGGGTATCCAGGCGTGCTGTGGCTGAAAAGATGCTCAGAACCAATGACTAGTTCTATTTAACGATGCCTAGTTCTGTTAAGATTCCAACGGAATCGTTGCTTTATTCGAATTGTCTGGAATCCGATCATCGGTTCCAAATTTAACACACGTAGGTTTTGGTTTCCATAGCGACCGCCGTATTTCCAGGTGCTTGTGTTGCAGCCATGGCGTTCATCGTACCTGCTCATCTCGGCCACGGGGCCCCGTCCTCCTTTTTCCTATGCAGATTTAGGACCGCCACTTGAAATGATGACCCAGGGATTAGTGAAGATTCTCTCCGACCAATCAGCAGTCTGCAGTTTTTCACCTCACCTTCTGGTATCGCCTCAGCTCGCTTGGAACCTCCGCTGAGGCAGTACTACAAACAGTACCTGTTAGCAGGAACCAGGGACTTGTTTTCAAAATGAAAAACCAAAAAAAAGTAGAGTCGAGCAGGTACCATGTAATGGGAAAACGCTATTAAGCGGCGCTCTGTGTGGCCTTATTTTAAGTTTAACAATCTTCCTCTTATCTGTGAAATCCGAACGTGACCCGTTTCACCTCCAGCCCTCAAAGAACCCAAATCAAGAATCGCTAAGCACCGGAATCAAAAGGAAGAATGGGAATGTGAATGAGAATTGTTAAAATCATAACGATGCCCAGCCCTAATTAAAATGAGTGCAAATGCAAAATCTTCAAAGTCTAAAGTAGCCTTTGAAAATCTAGTTTTGCGCCACATTTAAATCACTTCTACGGTAAGTTGAGCACATACATGTCGATTGTCTCATAACTTTTAGTGCGTAACTTTTTCATATTAATGACCGTCCGTTATATTTCAGCCATTGCCAATGAGTTGCCAAAAAGCTAATCACGACTATCAGCTCCACACACCTCTCTGGACTTCTCAGCACGGCTGTGTTCACGAGATTGTGGCATCGGTGACTTTCCCGTGCAGAATCTCGAGACTGCAGCATGTCCAGTTACCATGACGAAACTTTAACTGTGACATTATGATGAACACGATTGCTCCATGTTCTCACCCTGTACCTGTGGTTGCACGTTGATCATACCAGCTGACTCTGTCCCTGATTTGATCGTGTTAAGGGTGCACCGATCAGGATTTTTGGGGCCGATCACCGATCGCTGGAAGCGGTGTTGGCTGATCCTGATCACCGGGTCTGTTTGAAGCCTTCTATTTATCGTATCAGATATTCATTTTAAGTCTTAACAGTGTATATGTATTAACATAAAAAAATAATGTATTGTGAATTTTCAACTGTTTACTTTGGACTGGAAACGTTCAACTTTCCACTTCCTCCGTTAGAAACACAGCTTAGAGCTTAACAAATAAGCCTTGTTTTGAAATAAATTCCCGAAAAACCTGTCTTTGTTAATTTACACAAACTTAAAGTGTACTTAAACTCGCAAGAGTAGTACGTCATCTGATCGGCCTTTATGGAGACCCCCCCCGATCAAACTATTTAAAGCCTTTATCGGCCGATAACGATCAGTAAGCGATCAATCGGAGCAGCCTTGATGGTTGATCCCATTGTTCAGACATCAGCTGATTACATTTAGCACTGAAGCAAACATGTGAGCTGTAGCTGAAAGGATCCTGGTGTTGGGGGTGTAACTCCTGACAACAGTGTAGAAGCATGGCGTTAACACAGTTTGATTTTTTTACTCCTTAGGCGCCCACATTACCAAACATACATCATGAGTCAATGGAATTTAGTTGGACTGAACAGAACATGCTTTTGGAAACTGAACAGTGAGGAGCATGTTGTTAGCAGGTTTTTGTTTTTAATCTGGACTACTTTTGTTAACAGGGAGTTCTGGGGATTATTCCACCGGGACATTGTTTCTTCATGGACACACTGCAGTAACGCTGTAAGCACCAGAGACACATTTACAATGACTTCTATACCCTGTACAAGTAAAACCAGAACACTTTGGATCGCTAGAAACCACTCGATGATTCAGCAAGGACCCCTTCGTTTCCCTCAGCAGCCCATACGTAGCAAAGCAACGAGCGCGTGGTCACAGAGACTAAATAGTAAATCCACACTGTACTCTACTGCCAAAGCTGCAGTTGTTAAAAATAAACAACTCGTGCACAGGTAAAATACTTTATTCTCTGTCCCTCTGTAGTACATTGGCAGTGTGAAGCACAACATTTAGGGATAGACCGATCGGATGAGATTACCTGTCATTGTTTATCTGCCTGATAACCAATAAAGTTATTTCGTTAAAAAGTGTTTGGCTCTGTGTCTGTCCCTCTGCTCCGGTTTCTCTCACCACTGAGTCGGACTTCATGTCCCCCCCCCCCCAACACTGTCTGACTCTCTGTTACTGGGTATTATGTTGAAAGTTTCTAAATCATTTGCGTAAAGCAGCTAAACAAAGTTTTGTGTCGGAGTATATAACAGTCCAAAATCTTTTAAGATTATTTTTTGGGGCTTTTCTGCCTTTAATATTTGACAGGCCAGTTAGGTGAGAAAGGGGGAAGACATGCAGGAAATGGTCACAGGTTGGATTCCAACCCTGGACCACTGCATTGAGGAATAAACCTCTCAGTACATGTGCGCCTGCTCTACCACTGAGCCAACCTGGCCACACAATCCAAAATCTTAATTTGGATGTAAAGCTTTTCCTTTTCACTGTAAATGCATATCTGTTCCGGTATTGACCTTGACAAACCTGTATCAGTCGATCCCTACAACATTTACTTATGTGTGTCTGTGTGTATAATATATATATATATATATATATATATAAATAATTAAAACATTAATTTTTCACTGCGCACTTTCAGTTTGTGTGCAGATGATTAACCTGGTGCAGAAACACTCGCACAGTGGGGAGGTAGACTGCCATTCAGCGTCATAAATTATCTGACTTTTCAATCCACGCACAGTAACCAACGTCCCACTCTAGTTTCTCTGTCCTGTGTCCACTCCCCACCCCCGTCACTCCCGCATGGTGTCCCATCAGCGCGGCTTACTGTTGACTGAAGCCAACTCGACTGCATCCCTTCCCGTGTATGTGTGTGTGTGTTCATCGTTTCCTTCTCACGTCTCCTTAAAGCTGAAGTCACACACCAGAGAGAGATGGTCAGATGGATAGCTGAAGGACGGAAGCCTGTTTGGCCCAATCTGTTCCTCAGTGGGCATGTCCAAAACGGCGTCCACTCTCAGTGTGTGCTGACTGTACCAGATGTAGTCCAGAGTGGAGCAGCATTCCCCTGTAGGCCGAATTTTCCATGTCGTGTACGCCGGCTCAGTCAAACCGTTGTGACTGAGTTTCTTATAGGCAGAGTCCAAACCGAGAGGCGACGCGGCGAAACGTCGGTACACCTCCTCAGTCGGGATTGCGTTGAAATCTCCACATATGAGCAGAGGAATGTCAGAGCTGGGGACACCCGCCGGATCAGCGGCTTGTTTCTGGACCACGTTCTGGACGTGTCGCAGCAGGTCGGAGCCCTGGGCGCTGCGGAGCCACTCCCAGCCAGAACGAGCCTTCAGGTGGGTCACGGCCACGCACACGCATCTCCCTGTGCTCCGGCAACGCAGCATTGTCACCACGGCAACCTGTGGCAAGAGAGCAGAGTGTTAGAAGGGGCTTACGGTGAGTAGCTTTTTAAGTGTCCAAGTGTGGCCTTCCACACATTGTTCCCACCTGATTGGTTGGAATCCTTATGGCAGAGAGGCGTATGCTCACGCTGTCCAGGAACTCGTACCGCGACTGATCGAAGAACAGCGCGCAGCCGTCGGGGCCGTTGTTGCCCTCCACGTCCAGGCACGGCGACCAGGGTTTAGGGCAGAAGTTGCTGCTGTAACCCAGGCCTGCCAGAACCGGCTGAAGGGTGTCATAGTAGTGGTCGACTTCCTGCAGACACAGGATATGAGGTCGGTAGGTGAGGATCTCCTCTAGGATGAGGTACTTCCTACGGGACCAGCTGAGGGCCTCCGGAGGACACTGGACAAAACTGTCAAGTCCCTCGCCCAGGGCTGAGGGACAGAAGAAAGGGAGACCTGACTTCAGCATAGAGTTAGTCTCGCATTGCTAGTCGCATCGCGATACAATATCATCACGATACGATATCATCGCGATACAATATCATCACGATACAATATCATCACGATACTTATGTCACGATATTATTGTGATTTTAAACATATTGCAATTTTCTGTGGTACATTCCAATTTATTTATTTATTCCCAATTTCAAATGATGTTTGTTCATTTCACTTTAATTTTATTGCTGCAAAATGGGATTGTCGAGCAGCTGACCAACACATATATAATAATAGATTGATACTTGGCGCCTGTGTTTCAATAGAGTATTGCCCCAGAAAATATCGCGATGCGATGCTGTATCGATTTTTTCCGCCCACCCCTAGTGTAAAGTTTAGATTTTTAACTCACAGAAAACGGAAAGGGAAGAACATCCGGCGGAACTACCGGCGGCTGTCGTCGATATAGACTAGCATAGAGTTAACCTTGACTAGCTGAACAATGCTCCAGAGTTTGTGTTAGCAAGATAGTTGTTATCTTGCTAGTTTTTCAAAGCCCTGTGCTGTGTGCGCGGTTTGGCGCCGGCAAGGTAGATTCACAGTGTGTTTATCAGAGATTTGGCTCTGAATAAGCTGCCTACTGTGACTACAAAGACTATTTTAAACAGTAAAATCACCTGTGGCATCCTATCTTACTGGATCTGCCACATGTAAAACACTTTTTAATATCTCTGTTTTTGAAGCTAACGTGTCCTTAGATGTATCCGAGCCTACGATCCAGCGTGATGTGATGTCAGAGGGACTAAAAGCAGTCTACCTTGGGCCAGGATGTTCCACTGCATCAGCCTGATGGGGCTGCTGGGGGCGCTGTCTCCATGGTTGAGGTGAGTGAACTTCCTGTGGAGGCGATGTGGTCGGTCACCCAGGGCCTCTTCACACTGTCGAAGCAGCTCCGCTGGATCGGGGGGACATGCAGGGGACCCCTTCTGCTGCTGTAAGACAGACATGACACTTAGCCAATCATTTCACTTAGCGAGGCAGAGTACTCCACGAATCTGACAGTGGAGAGGGAGGGGTCACCTGGCAGGAAGCTGGATCCAGGTTTGTGTTGTCAGGCTGCTGGGACAGGGGGAGGGGGAGGGGGAGAGGAGAGCTGCTGCGGGTCTGAGTCAGGGCGCTGTACAGCCGGGTGGCGCCTCCACCCATCGGACACACTGATTGGAAGAAAAGGACAAAAGACAGCGAGGTGTGTGAGGATGGAGGAAAAATAAAACAGTATGCATATTTAGAATTCTAATTCCACATCTGTGGAGTTTGATTTTTTTATTTTTTTTACAACGGACACAACTGTAAATGAATGGCCAGGAATTTTATATATATATATATATATATATATATATATATATATATATATATATATACATACACACACACACACACACACACTGTACTTATTTATGTTCGTACTGTATTTATTTTGACACTGTACTTTATTTATGTTCGTGCTGCACTACAATAGCATTTGTACAAGCCATGTATTTAAAAACAATCTTTTTAACCTAATCTTACTTTTTAACCTAATCTCATTTTACTTCTACTTACTTTATACACATATTGACTCGCTCTTTTCTTACTCTTATTTTATCTTGAATTTGACTGTGAGCAACTGTAACTAACCAATTTCCCTGCAGGGATCAGTAAAGTATTCTGATTCTGACACCTCGCTGTTTTCTAAGTAATGTTTGTTGACTTTCAGCTCACACATCATGAGACGAGGGAGCGAGCGCCCGACTGTCTCAGAGGGTGAGTCATCTGGAGCAGCCTAACTGTGACAAATCCCTGCTTTTTAAATTCACACCATGGCTAAAGTGTTCCTGCTTCATGGTTGCAGCTCAGCTTCCTTTTTTGTGTTGTCCCCCTTCAGCATCAGTTCACTCACATGTGAACTGGGTTATTAATGCAACCTAAAAATAAGGCTGATGATTCCCAGCAGTCTGCCACACTCAATCTAGTATTCCCAGTTTGGAAATTGTTTTCCACATTGTCACACACTACCTTGATCTTTAATCTATCTCCAGTACTGTGGTTCTGTGAGCAAAAAATTTAAACACGCAAATGCGACGTATATACGTCACAAATTATTACGGGTTTAAATGTATATAGTTGTGTTAGAAAGCTTGTTAGCAAACAGTTGCTTACATACACATTCTGAATTGTTTGTCTGGCTACCAGATGAATGTAAGTCCTAAATTCACTTTGTTTTTGCTCTGTTTTGGTCTCCACAGACTCATGAGGAAAATCGCTGGCTCTTTAGTTGCTACATGCTCCACTGCATTCCCCAGCTAGTTATTAACTGTCTGTCTGCTCATCCAGTCGCACAGTGGGTCTTTGCATGCTGTATCTGGAAACAAGGTCGATGAGAGCCATGAGAGTGAACCAAAATATTAAAGTTGCATTCCCCAAAACACTAAACACGCTGAAAGAGGCTAAAACGCTGCATACGGCAGAGAGGAACTGCTGAGCAGGGTTATAATTCTATGTGGGTTTGTCACCACGGGCGACGGCTTTTACGTTACACGTCGTTTGATATAAATATTAATAATGATCAAAGCGGTTTTAAACGGCATGAATGCTGCTAATGTTGTTCAATTCTATTCTAATAATACTATTCTCATACTGTCTTTTTTATTAGAACTGCACTAAAGGGAGGCAACTTTCATTTTTAAATTGTAGGTTAAAGTTTGCAGAGGACACATGCACGCACACACACACACGCGCATGCACGCGCACACCATCTGTCTGCGTAGTTTATGACTCCATGAGTATTTATTGACATGGCGGCTGATTGTTTGTGAGAATTTGGAAGCGCAGCAGGTCCAACCAAAGAGGGTCAAATTGCCTGGCAGTTTGCCAAGATGCATCAGGCTTGCTCACCATTATAAGCAAGAGCATTACAAAAACAGTGATGTTATCTAGTAAAGGTTTGTGTTTACATTTTTTTTTAAAAGCAGATGTATTTCAGGCAACTAAATGCTTTGCATTAGTTAGTACGGAGTAATAGTATGCCACAATTTGTATTGTGCAAATCTGAGGGGAAGACTGACCTTTGCTCTGTCAAACAAATTGTGTTGAATTCTCCTGGGCTCTTCTAGACCAGAACTACTGTGTATGACTTTAAAAGGAGAGATCAGATACTGTTTGACCACAGATGTTCAGGATCTATCCAGTTCTGTGTGGGTGAGACAAGAGCCAGCTACCACTCCTTTCCACGTGTAAAACAACCCCTGGTCCCCATAGACACACATTAACACACCTTTGTACTCTTTGTGACATTAATGGTTATAAGTATGTGGGTACATGTATATCCATAAACATGTCAGCACCAGCCAGACTGAATATGCTGAATCAATCCAGGCTCTCTGCCCCACAGCACCATCACATATACAAAACCTCACCGTCCCTCTGAGTTTTGTTCATTCAAAACAACACTAGTCATGTATGTGTAGAAGTTATTTTACATCCTCCACAGTAAAATAAACGACAGCCGCCTCTTACCTATAGTGTCCATCACTGTCCACGGATACGTCCACTCTACGCTTGAGTGAATTGTCCTTAACGCCTTCTTCTTTAACGCTGCGGTCACTCTAACAGATACCGTACGTTACTGTCAGCTGATTTAGGCTTCCTGGCTGAGCACAGTGTGTTTTCACTGCAACAGGAAACAGTGACAGATGTGTTTTTGTCAATGTGAAAGCAGAAATTGGACCTCTTGCTGCCCACCGCTGCCTATAAAGCCTCAGGGAGGGAGGGAGAGAGATTGGGAAGTAAAGACGTCACCACGCCATATGGAGTATTACAGGTCATGAGAGAGAGAGAGAGAGAGAGAGAGAGAGAGAGAGAGAGAGAGAGAGAGAGAGAGAGAGAGAGAGAGAGAGAGAGAGAGAGAGATCCAACCACTGCTCTCTCACAGTCTCACACACATGAGATTGAGTGTAGGGCAGTCAGATAAATTACTGATTCATAAATTGTACAGACTGTACAGAGATTGTCACGCCAACAAAATCATAATACCAGAGTCACACTGACAAATACACACACAGGAAAATCAGGGTCAGAAGGGAGAATGTGTGTGTGTGTGTGTGTGTTGTAATAATAACTTCCGCAGTTTGAATGTTACAACAGCACCCAGGTCATTTTATCACAATTTACTGTCAATAATGTTACTTCAGTCTTCAGTGTTGTTTTCCATGTACATTGTATTTTTCCAAACTAAATTTATTAATATTCTGGGCTGGATTTCTAATTTTTCACTGAGTCATTATAACTACAGTATGAAGCAGCAGCTCCCACCCTGTGCTCTGTTGCATAAATGTGAGGCGGTCACGAGATTTAAGAAAATACATTTCTGCAACACATAATTATATACTGTATATAGTTTTCAGGTGTTTTTCACTCTAATCTTTTTTTTCATGAAATATATTTTTTATATTTAAATATATATATATTTTTTTAATGGATTCTTTTGTGGGACATTTTTACGCCTTTATTTTCACAGGACTGATGAAGACATGGCAGGGGAGGGAGAGAGAGGGAACCATACGCAGGGCCGAAGGTCGGAGTAAAACCCGCGCCAACCAAGCCATGGACGCACCAAAAACTTCAATTTGTCCCACATGTTGTTTTATAGCCCAATACCTACTAAACGAATGGCATTCCCATCCGCCTCAGCTGTACTTTGTGTTTAGGGCTAACTAGCAAATGTTAGCATGCTAACATGATAATCATTACACCTGTAATATAGTCAAAACTACGCAAGTCTACAGGTTGTGATCAATTCAACAGTGAGGGATTTCCGCCCACGTCCTATCTGAATGTATTTGTTTTGACCTAAGGATGTAAAATTCTGATTTGTGTGAAAAGTAAGTTTTTTAATGTGAATTAAAAAAAAAACTCTAGCCTTTGTTCCGTGCTCCCGTCAACATGCTGAATCCAAAAGGTGTAAGCTGCAGCAAACAGTCAGCATTCTGCAGAGGCTTCTGTGACGCCTCCACCTGTTCATATATGAATATAAACAACACTCTGGCTGTGATCAAAATAATTTGGATGTTTTATGAGGCGAGGCAGAGCCGTATTATTCCTCTCTGTCTGGATCCCTTAATCCAACAGAAAAGAGTCGAGGAGCAAACGCTTTCGTTTTCCACTGTGTTGACGTCAGTGTGCCAACGCACACAGACGAGCACACAGCGCCGTGATAAAGACCTAAATAAACGCTTGGGCAATTTGGGAGCGGTGACTCACGTCTGTGGACGCAACACTCAGACCATGCATTAGTCTCCGAACATTTCCACAAGTCATGACATAGCACGGTGCAGTAAGAGCCTGACTGATTTTTACAGAAAATACAGGTTGCTTGGGGTACATCCACAAGCAACTGATGTCCAAACAGAGTTGATGAGCATTCATTGATTGTGTGTGTGTGTGTGTGTGTGTGTGTGTGTGTGTGTGTGTGTGTGTGTGTGTGTTAGACAAACTCTTATAGCAGAATCACTGACTGTAGTGGTGTTTCTGCGTGCGTCACTATACCCTTCAGTGGCATATTGACATTTCCACATTGAAGGCAATTGCATCATTACAATATGTGGTTGTGGTTGTGTGTGTGTGTGTTTGCCACAAAGCTGATACAATTTCTTACAATTTTTTTTTTTTAATTCATTTATTTTTAGGCATCATTGGCTGAGATTGTCCCAGAAACTTCAATGCGAGTTCGCTGAGACGGTGTGACTGTGCTATATCCAGCGATATATCATATGTTACTGTAGCATGTATGGTCAGTGGTAGGGCTGGGCAATATATCCATTTTATAGCAACATCGATATATGGCGCTAAATTTCATGTTAGATTAAGGATATTGTAATATGGCAAATATGACATAATGTTGTCGTTTCCTGGTTTTAACGGCTGCATTACAGTGATATACTTTTTCTGAATCTACCAGACTGTTATAGCTCTTCTAATATTTGCCTTTACCCACTTAGTCATTATATCCACAGTATTGGTGATTATTTATCAAAAGTCTCACTGTGTTAATATTTTATGGTTAATTGTCAATCCTACAATATGAGTGCAATATTGACATCGATGTATTTGGTCAAAAAATATTTGATTTTCTCCATATTGTCCAGCGCTAGCCAGTGGTGTCCATTAAGAAATGTATATGTTCCAAGCAGATTGAAATGCGTTTAAAGGGCATGTCTGCTGTCAATCTAGAGACTTAAAAATACACTTGGGTGCCTGGGTGGTGGTACCTAGTGGTAGAGCACGTGCCCATATGTAGAGGAGCAGTCCTCGACACAGAGGCCGCAAGTTTGATTCTGACCTGCAGCACTTTCCCTCATGTCTTTCCCCTCTCTCGTCCCTTTCATGGCTAAGCTGTCACAATAAAGGCCTAAAAATACAGTTAAATCAAGAAGATTACTTATCGACAGTTTTGTATCAACATTAAAGGGGAAAAGAAATGTTCTGAATGCAAAAGTAATACTTTGCACTCACAAAATGAACTTAAAGTAAGAATATAATATGACCCATACAAACACAAACCATTCCCTGATCTATTTTATTTCTCCCTCTTTTGCAGCATCTATGCAGCATGTCACTCACCAACATGATCCTCTGAGACTAAATGTCTTGTTTGGGCACTAGAGTACATGACAGTACGTGTCACGGTCATTCTTACATTGGAAATATAGTTATCATCACATATCAATCAGTGTTTCAAATGCAAACAAAAACACTGCCTACAACAACAAACCAAAGATATATAACAAAAGAGATCTACCCTTAAATATCCACCGAGGGCCTTCTGGAATAAAGTTGGGAAAAAGTGTAGGAAAGACGCAGGGGCGGATTTAGTCATTTTGAGGCCTACGCTCTACAGTGTCCCTGTTGGCAACACTGATTATTTTTTTGTTAATGTTTTTGTTCAAAGGACTTTAAGTTTCATATCTATCTTCTATCTATATAAGTTTCAAGTTTTTATATTTATGCGTTTTATTTATCAGGACTTTAATATATTCTGATGTTCCTCTGTTCTGTTGTGACAATAAAACAAATTATTATCATATTATTTTAGAGAGAACTCACAAATAACTACAAATAACTAATGTTAGGGAAATCTGTTTATGTTCTGTGACGTTTCTGGATTGGTTTGTAAAATATACATAGGCCAATATATCGTAATATCGGACTTTTAAATAACCAAATATCCGTATCAGTATCAGCCTTAAAAATCCTTTATCGGTCGGGCTCTAGAGTCCACAGGAGAAAACAACTGTCCAAGCTTCAGGCTACCAAGAGAACCACAGGGCACACAGTAAGTCCATAGTATGGCTAACACTTTAAAGTCACTGGATCCTATAATGCAACTCATCTGCATCCCTTAATGGGGCCTTCCTGTCATGTAAACCCCCATTTTTAATGCAGGCTTTCTTTCAAACATATATGGCCCAATCCAACATAACCTTGATGGAGTTATTTTCTCAGAATGTACTGTTCTCACCAACTAAGCAGTACTTCTCATTACTACTAAACTGATTCTTACATCTTCTTAGAGGTTTTTTGAACTTTACAGCAGCACGTGTCCTTCAATTGAAGATAACAAATGGAAATCATCAGGACCAGTTTCCACGACACAACAAACTTTACTGATGGATAACTGTGTACAAGCACTGTTGTCTTCTACCGAGGAGGTTGTGTACCTGTACCACAAGGTACACGCAAGGTACACAACCTCCACAAAAGAACATGACAATACTGTTATTGTGGAGCAGTCATAGACCGATAGACAGTCATAGACAGATCACATGGCACACTTCCGAGGAAGGTTTCTCTCATGTTTATATGGACACTTACCTTCTTTAGTTGAATTAGCTGCTGATTTCCCTCCAGCTCCACCTGTGCAGCTGCTGCCTTGTTTTTCAGATATCTTTCTCTGTCTTTAAGTGGCCCTGTAGTGTGTGACACAGACAGTGGAAATGTACCTCCGTGTGCATGCGTCTGTGTGTTTTTGTTCAGTGGGAAGTGGCTGGTTGTTTGACCGTGGAGCTGCAGAGCAGGGTCACATTGGAGAGAAGGCCGGTCTGCTCTGCCACCTGCTGGTCAGAGCCACGCAGGGACAGAGAGTCACGCTTCAGACAACCTGAAGAGAAAGAAACGTTGATAGTCATTGTTCCCCCGGTGTTCAATTATATTTACACACCGACAATGAACATGGCAGCTGTTTGATGTAACAGAAAGCAGTTAAAAAAAGAAGTGACTTCACATTGTTTGAAGTCACTTTTTTTTTACTAATAATGTGTCTTAAAACTTGCCAATCAATCATTTTCTTTCACATTTTCCATTTTCTTTTGGCATGGTCGTGGCATGGTTTGCCACACTAAAAATAAAACTCAATTGACAAAGAACCAAAGTATCAAAAAACAAAAAGGAAACTTGTACATTTTAGGGTAGGGCTTTCAGGTCACATTTTCATTATTAGGAAGACATAAACTGCATTGTCTCTTCATTAACATAATTTAAGGGGACTAAAAAAAGACAACCATATACAGTGTTTCGGCTGATGGTGCCTCTGTCAAACAGCTTTCATGATGCTTCTCTTCTGTAGCCAATCATTGCAACGCAGT
>NC_045734.1:2763529-2768691 GCF_008692095.1 Etheostoma spectabile | reverse complement strand
TTTTTTTGTGTATTTATTTGTACTGTTTTTGTAAGAAAGGAGTAGAAACATATTAACAATAGTTGGTGGTGCTGCAAAAAACCGTATAGGGTTACTTGACAGGGAATTTTGACATGTGACACAAGGTAATGGCACAGAGACAAGGTAGAACAAGTTCAGTTTTTGGACATTAAGTCAAGAAAAGGTTGCCAGATTTTGAAAAACAAATCCTCTTTAGCAGACAAAATGTACCAGATTTTTCTCCAAATGTAATACATTTCCCAGCTCTCTCAACCAATTTTCAAATGTAGGAGGCCTTTCTGATAAGTGTCCGCATTCTTACAATTCTCACATTTGCTTTAATTAATGCATTCCAAATTGTGATTCACTGTGCTCACTGTTTTGTGTGTAAATTACAAAAGTTACTGAACATAGACTTGGAAATGGTACATTTTCAGATATTATTTTTTTACAACAGAGATTTTGACCTGTCATAATGGGGAAAAAGCACAATTGTGAATAACATTAACAGTGGATCTGTTCTGGATCTGACAGCTGTAAACAAGGTTATTTTTGAAAATGGAGGTTGAAAAGTCCGTTTATGGAAATGGTCGGCCACGTGTAAACGTAGCCTGAATAGACTGAAGCCATCCGTGGAGGTGGGTTTGCAATCAGCAGCAGGGGAGACAGGTGTGGGGATAGTTAAACAGAGCTGTGCCAGGTGAGTTCATTGGCACAGCTGGTGCTCGTTGGTCCTGTTACACTCTCCCTTTATATGCAGCAGCTGGCGGCAGCTCAGATGACTGCCACACACCAAAGAGCTACACACACTGCACTGAGAGGTGGTGTTTATCCTGTGTGTCAGAGCGAAACCGGACGTGCCAGACGGGCACGGTTAGGAAGTTTGTGAACTTATGTTGAAAGTGAGTGTGAGCAGTCATGAAGAAATACTGTTCTTACACAGTTTGTCTTGGCTGTGGTGGGTGGTGTTGGAGACCCACGGTGGCAGCGAGACCTGCAACACCATCGATGATTTTGATTTTTCTTAATGTACATTTCCTACTGGGAGATGTTAAAATGTCGTCTATGAAAAAGGCCTATTGATAGGAAAAATTAGAAGTTTATATCATAAATTCCACTTGAGTCAGTTTTGTCCAGAAATAAACAATGTTAACTTATTGTACGCACGGCTGCTGTATACTGCGGAATTAAAGTGCTTTACATGGCATCTACAATTGCACAGGTTAGGCTATAGAAGTAGTTCCACAACATACGAAAAGCACAGGAAGAACTAATAGCACTGTTCTCGCAATTAAGGCAATGCTGAAATAAATATTAGTGACACCAATGTTTGACAAGTGGGAAAAATGTCTACTAATGGTATGTACTAAAACTAATACAGCATCTTGGTGTACCTTAATGTATATTACACTATCAGTCAAGTCAAGATAAATAAATGAATGACTTAGTATGTCCCAGTTTGGATGCTTTTTTACTAAAGTCTAGTTGGGAGAGTTGTTTAAAATTGTATTGCATTAAAAACCAAAACTTAATAGACATGACTTAATATCATCTCCTTGTTGCTGTGAGCTTTATTAAAATGTCTGATTACAAGCTAATCAACTTTGATTATTCCATGCAGTTTATCTGCATTCATAGACACTCCAGGTCAACTCAACTCTGCTGTTCTACAGTCGTTTTATCCCCCAGTCTTCTGCTGAAGTCCAACATTTGTTGGTGGAGGAGTGTGCCGATGTTTCCTAACTGTTGTCTCCGAGTCTTCAGGTGGTTCAACGTGGCACTCATCGACGCCAACAGAACACCATCGCTGTTCTGGCGCTCCTGGGTTACCGTTAAATCATCTCGCCATGCTTCCTGTAAGCTCTCAAACAAGGCCCTTATGTCCTGCCTGAGCTGGTGAACCTCCAGCCAGTACCGCTCTTTGTTCTCCCTGGCGGCGCCGACATCCTCGGTCATCTGTCGGATACAGAGATGCAGCCTGCTGTTCTCCATGCGGACCTGCTCCATTTTCACGCTGCTGTCATAGATGCTCATCTCTACAGCTCTCAGCTCCGACGCCTGCTGGCGGAGCACGTCCATGTAACTCCTTCGCATCTCATCCAGCTCCGCCTTGGTTTGGTCTTTGGGCTGAAGCAGCGAGTCGGTTTTCTCTTTCAGTCCCTGAATGGACAGCTCCAGGTCTCTCTTCTTCCTCTTCAGCTCCGAGGTGAGCGTTTTGAGTCCCTGGTGTCTGGATTTCTCTTCGATCCAATTTGCTTCCACCTCCTTCAGGATTTCCTCTTGCTCCTCCGCCTCCCTCTGCTTCTCCATGTGGCTCCTCATGATGCTCTCGGTTTCTGCAACACACTGCTCAATTTCCTCCCGCAGTTGGGTCTCTTTTTGTCTGTACTCCACCTCACACTGGGCCATGTGGCTCATCAGCAACTCTGCGTTTTCGCACTTGGGCTGACTCTTTCGGAGGGCAGCCTCCTCTCGCCGCAGATCCTGGTATCTGGTCTCGGTGTTTATGATATCGGAGCTCATCTTCGCCACGTGCTCCTCCTGCTTCCTTTTCCCTTCCTCCAAAAGCATCGTCAGCCGCTTCTTCTCTGCCTCGAAATGGCAGATGTTCCTCTTCTCAGCATCCATGTTGTCGCACAACTTTTCCTGATTCCTCTCCAAAACACGTTTAGTGATGATTTCGGCTTGCAGGAGTTCTCCGATCTGCTTGTCCATCTCTTTGATCTCCTTGCTGTGTCTGACTATGGAGGAAATGCTCTCCTCCAGCTGTAGCTTGGATTGTTGCAGCTGCTGCGAGACGTGGAAATGCTCTGCCTTCACTTCGCTCTCTTCGTCGTGCTGCTGCTTAAATATCTTATAGATTTTAGCCAGGGAATCTTGACAGAGCAATCTGGCCGCTCGACTCTCCTCTATTTTATCGTCCACTGTGGCAATTTCTTCTTTAAGACGCTGGATGGCAACTCTAAAGGCTTCCTCTAACTCGTGCAACTCCTTCTTCAGCGCTTCTCTCTGTTGCCTCAATTCTTGATGCTTTTGGGTCTCCCCCTGCCGCTGTTTCTCGCATGGGCGCAGATCTTCTGCCAGTCTCTGTATTTTGCCCTCCAGCTTTTCCAGGTCAATCGTGAGCTCACCCAGTTGGTTATGGGTCTCTTGTTTCTTCTCATTAAGTCTGTCCAACTCTATTCTGCTTCTCCTGTTCACTAGCTTCTGCTCCTTGATTTTCTCCTCGGCCTGGTCCACCTCTCTGAAAAGGCTGTCGTTTTTCACAGCGAAAGCCTCTCTCTCCAGCACCATCTTTTGCTCCAGCATGATCTTGTCCTGTCCAATAGCAGCGATGCAGAACTTGAGCTCCTCTATCTGATTTTGTGTCTGATCCAAATGCATCTGCAAGCTATACTTCAAGGCGATTTGATCATTCTGAGCGCCAATGATCTCCTCGTGTTCAGCCTTCACCTGCTCTCGCTCTGGGTACAGCGCTTCGTTCTGGCTCAAGAGGGCTTCCTGCCTCTTCACTGTGGCTTCTTGGAGCTGAGAAACTGCATGGAGGTCTTTCTGAAGCATCTCTATCTCCTCTGCATTTGAGGCCCGGGCTGCTACTACGTCAGCCATAATTTCCTGGCTCATTTTTTCTCTTATATTGTTGATTTGGTGCCTTAGCTTGCTGTTTTCTATGGTTTCCACTTCTAAATGTTCATGAGCGGCATGCCGCTCGGCTTCCAGCTCAGTGATGGCAGCAGTTATTTCTGACAGGTGGAGGCTGGCTTCAGGTGAGAATGCGCTTCCCTCCTCCTTCAGCTGCTTGTCCAGTTCCTTTAAATGCTCGAGAGCGACCATAACCGCCGGGAAGTCGGGCACCAGGCAAGAAGCCATTTTTAATCCGTGTGGCTTTTGTTGTAAATGTACGCGTGTCTCTTATGTGTGTGTGTGTGTAACTGTGTGTAGATTTAAATTCAGTAGATTCTACCACCGATTACTTGTGAGTGTGGTGCCATGGCAACAACTACCCACCGCGAGGAAGACAGCACGCTACGGCAAGTCCGCGAGGCCATAGGGTTGTTAGCAGCGGGCACACATAAGCTAAGCTAACGTTCAGCACGTAAAACTAGCCAATTATTGTCCGGGTAAGGTTGTTCTGACTAACCGCGAGAAACTAAAATAAAGCTACGTTTAGATAAACAGAAAAGTTGGATGACCTTCGCACTCGAAGCATGAAAAGAATGGGCGGCGACGGTAATGTTGGAAGCTGTTCAACAGCGGGTTTAACGTTAGTGCTTCACTTACCTGTAATACGTTATGTAGTGACACCCGTAAAGACATTTGGGGACAACCTCAGCGTCCATAGATGTGCGTATGGGTTCCAAACCAAATGTAGACTCACTCAGTATGAATGATAGCTATCGCCCTGCTATAGGTGGCAGTAGCAGGGAGCTCGAGCCCGGTGTTGCCAGATTAGAAGATTTCAAGTAAAACCGTTAGCTGCTGTCACTGGTGGAAAGTAATATTGACTTAAGTGCTGCTCTTGAGTACAGTTTTGAGGTTACGTTACTTGTACTTTACACTCTTAGCTATTCCAGTAGGCTATATTTCAGAGTGAAATATTGTAGCCTGCGGCTGCAGTTTTATACCCAGCATGGCCACTGCAGTTAGAGATGGCGGAAAAACACTAATAGAACTGGAAAATCCTCCTGCTTCCCTGAGGTCGGCGGTGTGGCAACATTTTGCCTTCCCTGTGATTTATGTAAACGACGAACGCGTCGTTGACAAAAAACACACAGTCTGTAGGCTATGCTACACGCGGGTACCATACGCCCCCTCTGGCAACACGACAAATATGGCAGGACATATTCGCAGGCATCATAAACAAATACATCTATGGACCGATCTGCCTGGGAAAAGGACAACTCTTCCGTCCTCCAGGATGAGGTGGCGTTTCGCAGGTGAGGAAACTTTTCAAAACCTTTTTTAATTATCTTCAAAAAACAAACAGCTAAATGTCGACACATCTAACATTCAATTCCAGCATACTTTACCAAGGAGAAAAAGTGTATGTAACAATAACTAAATTGCTATATAGTGATTGACCCCACGTCAATCACTATATAGCAATTTAGTTATTGGCCTTTAAATACACTGTGGCTTGAGAAAGTTTACACACCCATGCT
>NC_045734.1:2760081-2763519 GCF_008692095.1 Etheostoma spectabile | reverse complement strand
GATTTAAAAAGAGGAATAAAAAAACATCTTTAAATGCTCTTCCTTAAAATACAGGGGGCAGAAGTATACACACCCATATGTTGAATTCCCATAGAGGCAGGCAGATTTTTATTTTTAAAGGCCAGTCATTTCATGGATCAGGATACTATGCGTCCTGACAAAGTTCCCTTGGCCTTTGGAATTAACATATATTGAATTAAGGCATTCAGATCAATTTCCCAAAGATGTTTTTTTTGTTCCTCTTTTTAAGCAACTTTAGCATGGGTGTGTAAACTTTCTCAAGCCACTGCATTCTGATTCAGTCAAATGCACCCATAATTAAAATATTACACAAATATTCAGCATCATTGGTTTGCATAGAAAACATGAAACCTAATATACATTTCGTTACATACTGTATGTGCCTGCACATTATGTCAATAACATTGAATTGTATTACATTAACTAACCATGGAAACTCAAGCACTTACCCTTCTGCCATCTGGCTCTTCTTTTTTGTAAGTGTGTTTTGAGTTTAGTTTTTTTTCAGTAGACTGGTAAAATAAGTTATTTATAACATTTTAAGTATATTATTTAAATTTGATATGCCCTTAGTGTGGTAGGCTACATGCCCAAAGAATATGGCGGCGATACCACACTTGATACCATTTAGCTTATCTTTTTACAGAGGAATTTGAAAATGTGAATGACTGTTGTGTCAGGGCATAAAACTAATGATCTTTTGATCTTAACAAATCAAGACAGGATAGTATAACAATGGCATATATAAATAAAATAAGTCTTGCACCTCTATCACACATTATTTGGAAATTAAAATGAGCTGCCCTTTAAAACCCATGCATACCCCTGCATACCCTTGTCTGTTTTGATAGATCATTCTGAGGGGCAACTCAATTAAAAGACCTACACAGATTAACTTGCTAGGAGGTTCCTGAGCATGATTCCTCACTTCATGTGCTGTGTGTAGATTGTGCAAAGCAAACAAAATATAGAATAGAATGCCTTTTAGTTTCTTTCATTATGTACAACATTAAAAGCAACTCCTTTTCCAGTGCCAACATGTACGTAAAAGCAATGTAACTACATGGAATGAAATAAGTTGTGGGGGGGAGGGGGGTTAGGCTTCACAGTTCTAAGACGCTATAAACATATAGAAATAAAAAATAAGTGGTTTTAAATAGCGTGATATGTAATGTGGCGTAATAATATTGCACAGTGTACAAATATTGCACATTAGTGAAATTGCACAGTATTATCAATGGTATTAGATGTAAAACCTGGGGGTTGGGGGGTTAGACTGGGAAGTCAGTGCATGTGTGAGATCAGGGTGGTTATGGCTTTGGAAAGAAACTGTTCTTGAGTCTGTTAGTCCTTGTTCTGATGCACCTGTAGGGGGGGAGAAAGGGCAGCCAATGACCTTCTGTGCTCCCTTTACTACTCTCTGAAGCCTCTCCCTGTCTGCCACGGTGCAGCTGGCGTACCATACTGTGATACAGTATGTCAACAGGCTCTCAGTGGATGAGTGGTAGGAGGTCAGCAGCAGGTTGGAGTCCAGGTTGTGCTTCTTGAGGACCCTCAGGAGCCACTGTTGAGCCTTCTTGATTACCGCCGTCCAGGAGACAAGGACACCGAGAAACCGGACGGTGTGGACCTTCTCCAAACATGGCAGTTCGTTACCTTTTTGGCCAAAAGCACAAAAACCAGATAAGATAAACTTCATTAATCCCACACTGGGGAAATTCCCTTGTTACAGCAGTTTAAAAAAAAATCACACATCAGAATAAGACAAATGCACATAAGACATATGAAAGATATACAAAAAGTATAAGAAATAGAATGAGAGTAATAATAGTAATATGTACACTATAAACACCCTTATTATAACAGACAGGTAAAAACAATAATATATACAGATGAGAAAACCATACAATTTTTTTTTTTATAGAAAATATAGCTACATATGTCCCACATTGGCTGTTTCTCAGTATGTGGTATTTTTATTTAATTCATTAATTTTATGTTTAAATTTGCTGCATGCAAGGACGATATCAGCTAACATAATACAGATATTTAAATTAGATCTTGTCAAAGGGCCCCGGCTTTTTAATTTGATGACCAAAGAGAGAGTCAGTTCTGGAGATTGGGCAGGTTTATTAACAACAGGACCTGGCAACCCTTACCCGTCGCAGTATGATGACGTTGGTCCACAACTAGAGACGTAGGAAGCAAAGAAATAGAGCAGGTAGAAGAGGCAGCATCAATTCAATGGCTGTCATATGCGTTTTATTTGTTATAAAAGCCACTGAAAGTGTTTGGACTGTTTGTTACAGGGTCAGGATTGACGCTTTTGATTGTAGTCTGAAAATAGAATCCGAAGATTGAGTATTTTCCTATTGTATAAGCACAGTTTAATTTAAATAGGCTCACAATTATGAGATTGCCATGGTGATTTGAATTGTTGACTCTTGAATCTTTTTTTTCACACACAAAGCTCTCACCGTCATAAACATACATTAACGCTGCTTTCAAAATAGCGCATCAAAAATGCTGTGATTTCGAAAGCGATGTCCCATCTATCCAGTGTAACTCTGGCGGCTGAGCCAGCGGAGCCAGCAGCCCGAGCCTGCAGAAGAAGCAGAGAAGGGCCCCAGAAACATGGATCTCATCTGTAAACCAAGGAGCAAGTCCATCGTGTGGATGTATTTCGGCTTGAAAGCAGATGAAAAGGGCCAACCTTTGAACTCTGGCGAGGCCGTTTGTCGCTTATGCCGAAAAATAGTACTTGCAAAAGGTGGGAATACCACGAATTTAAGAAGTCACCTGAAACGTCGACATCGTGCGGATTTTTTCGACAACACTTCTGCCCCGACCGCTGGAGCTTTGTTTGAGGCTCAAGGTGATTTTTCCACAAAATGCAGCGCTTTCAATGCGAGAATTGGTTATGAGAGTGCATCAAATTTGAGTCTCGGTGCATTGGCCGTCTTTGCCACCACTAACGTTACCAACATCCTTTCCTTTAAATCCGACACAAATACAACTGCAGTGGGGCACATAAGGGGTTTTATAAAGCTGCATTTAAAAGGGAACAGTTAAAGGTGATAAAATAATCCCAAACCCTAAAAAGGCTGTTCTTGTATACCATTACTATAAAGGTATATGCACACTGTGCAAAACCCACGTGGGAGAACAGACCTCCTAATATGGTATTTGTTGTTGCACTTTTAGCAGAATATGCGGACAGACTGATGTGAGTGTGTGTACTGTTACATCTATACATGCAACATTTAATTCCGACAATGCATTCAGATTGTAGGCTATCACACATTCAAAGAGTGCAAAATAACAACACCTATCAGCAAGTTTTCTAAGTCAATTAGTATCTGTTTCTTTTCACGGGGTTATCTAATGTCGGGTTCTTTCATACATAATGCAATGTCC
>NC_045734.1:2750907-2760071 GCF_008692095.1 Etheostoma spectabile | reverse complement strand
TCGGGACCCTAGTGTTCATTTTCGCCTTGTTAACTGTGCTATTACACACAAACAACTATGTAACTGCCTAGATAGGATTGTACGCATGCGCAGAGGGAATTTGACCCGGTGCTAGAAGGCTGTTTGAGGCTGTCTCGTACCTTTGTTGTTGCCATGGTATCACCTAAACAGTCATTCAAGTAACCCATTGTACATCCATGATTGTAAGGCGCTGAGGATGACATTTGGGAATATTTTATTATTTAAAATGTCATTTGGTAAGCGATATGTTGCTATTGTCCCGCTGTTATAACACGTCGTTACAAATAACCGTTCTGCGGTGGTTGCAGTGATTGGCCAGTCATAGCCGCCATCTTTAGCGTTTTAAATCCCCTTTCGTCTCTTCAATACAATCTGATAAAAGCCGCCGTATTGCACAGAAACCTGACTACGTGAGCGGTATCACTCCGCTTTGTTTACATGGCCAAATCCTACCTATTGCTCGTCTCGTTTTCACATTGAATACTTAGCAATTACCTTGACAGCTGATGGAGCTAACAGCTAACATTATGAATGCAGACCTGAAGGATTCCCGTGATAAACTGCATGTGTTTGAGCCTGAGATAAAAAATAAAGAGGAGATCATCCTGAAAGAAGAGGATGAGTCAGAAGAAGAGTATGAGGTAAATACTACTGGCACTTCTAGACATGCAATGGTTTCAGACTTGGAACTGAATGAACTTGAAGACAGCAGGAACGAAATAAGTAAGCTTACCAAGAAGCAGACAACCTGGGCTGTGAATTGCTTCATTGGCTGGGTGGAGGCCCAGGGGCTCCAAGGTGGACCTGACTACAGTGGAGAAGAGTAAGCTGAACGGGGTGCTGAGACACTTTTACGGATCGGTACGAAACAGCAAAGGAGAGCTGTACGGTATTGCCAGTTACATTGCGCTGAGAGCCGGTCTAAACCCCTACCTCAAAGAGCATCCTGTCAGCCGCCCCGTGTGCTTAATGAGAGATGCTGAGATCACCTCGGCCAACAAGGTCTTCCTGGGAGTGCTCAAAAGAATTCGGAAGTGCGGTCGAAACTTAAGATCCCACCATCAGGCACTGTCTTCTAGTGATATCCGCATCCTCAAAAACTCACGTGCGATGGACACCAGCACTCCGAGGGGACTTCTGAACAAAGTCTGGTTTGATGTTCAGGTACATTTCGGCCGCAGAGGGAAGCAGGCCAACAGGAATCTAAAGCCAGATTCATTTGTAATCCGAAAAGACGAGAGAGGACGGAGATGCTGTGCTTTATCTATTGGTGACAAAACTAAGATTCCCAATGAGAAGGACCGATGCTCTATGTTTGAGAAGCCAGGCAGTGCATTCTGTCCCATTAATTCTCTTTTGAAGTACCTGAGCAAGCTCCCATGCAACGCAACTGCCCTTTACATGCAGCCCAAGAAGGAGCTTACAGATGAAATGTGGTACAGCCACACCCCCCTCAGAGTCAATTATCTGGGCTCAATGCTGGCTCGCATTTGTAAAGAAGACGGGACACCGGTCATCTATACCAATCACTGCATCCGAAGAACACCCTTTCACCTACTGTGGGACCCAAGACTGGAGGCAAGAGAAACAATTCCTGTCAGCGTGCACAGGTTGGATGAAGTATATTCACTTGCTATTTATTTATTTTAATTTATCCCATTACATTTACTGAAATAACTTAAGTATCATTTTTTTTACAACAGGTCTGAAAACTCCCTCCAAAGTCCCCAGACGCCGTGCCTCATGGGCCGTAAGCTGCATAGGTTAATGCCAAAGAGCGATTCAGCTGGCCCAGCAGGTCTGCCACCAGACAAGTGGGCACCACTGACAGAAGTTCACTCAAGCGCACACACTCTGACTGCACCAGTGCTGCAGCTGATTCATTATCTTAGTACTATCAGGGTAAAGTGTTGAGATAAATGTCCACAAAAAGTCTGAATGATTGAACGTGATGTTTGTTACAAATCGCTATAGGAACATTTTTCTTGGTTGGGGAAACAAAATAAAATGAATCAAAACAAACTCAAAGCTTCTGTTGTTGCTATACATAACCAAAATGCACACATCAATGTAATCTGCCTAGTATTTTTTATCACATTCCAATGCTATAGCATCCTCCAAAGGACTTTTTTAACATTTCCTGTGTTAAGTCGTCTCTATTTTGTTTTTTACCCAAAACAACAAAAGAACAGTCTACGTGCTCAATGAAAAGGAAGTCCTCCTCTGGATTGACAGTAGCGCTATCTCACTTTTAATTCCATGTTTGACTAATCATTTTTCTATTTTTTTTCTACCGTTGCAGGTTTGGATGTAAACCATGAAGAATTCCTTGAGGATTTTCCATTTCTCCAGAATGCTTCGAACCAGAACTACGTCCCAGACGCTGTTCTGCCGCCTGGGGAGCCATGGCTCCACGGCGGCCCCTCCCGGGCCGTGCTGTCCCTGCCCTCCTGCCTGTGCTTGTGCGGGGACATTGGCTCTGGGATGTCTGGTCCTGGATCTTCTTGTGAAGACCAGATGGGAGATATGAAAGTGTACGCCAAGTGTCACCTTCAGAAGGGCGTCATGTTTGGGCCATTTCTAGGAGAAGTGTGCAGAGGACAAATGCCGAGCAACCTCAAATATGCCTGGGCTGTAAGTAGACCGGTTTGAGTAGACGTACAGAGGTAGTTTAAAATCAAGTTATGGCAAAAGAAAATGATGCTTTTCGGGCTACAATCACTTTTAAAATAATTAGAGCTGCAAAGATGAATCGATTAGTTGTCAACTTTTAAATAAATCAAATAATATTTTGGCAATTTGAGTGATTTTTTTTTTTAATGAGAAAATGTTTTTAAAGTTTTTTGATTTCTGCTTTCTTGTTTCTTCACTCCTCTATGAAAGTAAACAGAATATCTTGGAGTTGTGGACAGAGCAAGACATTTAAAAACATGATCTTGGGCTGATCGGCAGATTAATCAACGTTGAAAATAATCGTTAGTTGCAGCCCTCCTTTTAAACGGGGATGTAATTTGTGACTTGTTTTGGTAACTAGCAGGAATTCCATATAGAATTGGTCATAACATTTGAGAGTTGACATCCACATTGCTCCCATCTCCAGATCAGGGATGATGCTGCTTTTGTCTACGTTGATGCTTCCGATGAAAGCAAATCTAACTGGATGAGGTGGGCAGTTCATACTGATTCAAGTTTCTTTCTCAAAGTATAGTTTCCTTTCTCCCTTCTGTTTATTTTTATTTTTAATATATATATATATATATAATACAATCAATCAGAGGGTTTGTCTGACTGAGATTGGCTCCTACTAAAACTGTACATGTTTGCTCTATGTTTCAGGTATGTAACATATACCAGCAGTGAGGATGAACACAACCTGGTCATTTTCCAGTTCTACCGCCACATCTACTACAGGGTTTCCCAGCCCATCACAGAAGGAACAGAGCTCAGGGTCTGGATCGGCAAGGACTATGCTACCCTGCTGGGCCTGGGGATGGGTGAGTTCACACATTGAAGTATAGAAGGACATGTAGAAGCAGACTTGCAGATCTATATTAGTTTGTTCACTTCCAAGTTCATTTTCAACTGACAGTAGACCTAAATAGGGCTGCACCATAGTAGGAAAATACGCAATGCAGAGACAGAGCACATCTAAGTCCCGCCCCCACCGGAAGGGAAAAGAACTCCGCTGTCTATTAACTTGTATTGCGGCAAGGTTCCTACTTGTCAATTTCGTATGCTAGCAAACAGAAGAAAAAGGCTTAAAAGTTGCGCTGTGATGATAGTCACTACCAAACAATGTAAATGTAAATGTGCTGTATTTATATAGCGCTTTTCTAGTCTTAACGACTACGCAAAGCGCTTTTACATCATACAGGAAACATTCACCATTCACACACATTCATACACTGTGGCCAGGGCTGCCGTACAAGGTGCCACCTGCTCATCAGATAAACATTCACACACATTCACACTCCGATGCGCAGCACCGGGGGCAACTCGGGGTTCAGTGTCTTGCCCAAGGACACTTCAACGTGGGACTGCAGGGGCGGGGATCAAACCACCAACTTTCCGATTGTCAGGCAACCGCTCTACCACTGAGCCACAGCCGCCCCAAATAACAATATGTAATATGTAAATAACCCATAAATCATGTTTTAATAAGGTGCAGACCTGAAAAACTGTAAAAACTTGTCTACAGTTTTAATTGTTATTAACACAGCTGTATATTGTTAAGTTTAAGGGGCAAACCTGTATTTGTACAAGTGTTTCCGCGGGTAACTCTGCTATCGCGGCCGCCATGGCGAAGAACACACAAGAAGTTATTGAATGCAACTAACTTCAGTTGGTAGAGTAATAGCGTGGGAGACGGAGCTGCTGGACCTGGACCAGGACCTGGGCCAGAGATGTGACCCATTGCCAGAATATCACAGTTCATAAAAATGCAGCGCAGTGAAGATACAGACGTGTGTATCCGACCCGTGCTGGACCCGTTCATAATGATCAGCCATCTCTCTGTGAGTAGCGTCCATCACACTCTCTCTCGCAGTTATAAATAGCCTATGTGACAATAAAATTTAGTTTTGGTCAACAAATCAACAAATAATCGTGAGAATAATCGCGATCAAAATTTTGATCAAAAATAATCGTGATTATCATTTTGGCCATAATCGTGCAGCCCTAGTCGAGATTTGTTCCCCCCCCTCCCGGTGGGCGTGGCTTTTAGAGTACGACACAGTGCGCTCTGTCTCTATATGATAACGTTGTTGATTATTGCGAGAACGATATTACTTGCAATAGATATTTAAGTGTACACAGTGCTGCATTTCTGCAAGTTGTTTGTTGAATTTAAAATAAATGAAAGGAAATAATTTCTAACATTATTTTCTAGAAAAAATTGATTTAAATATAAAAGGCATCGCTAAAAAGAGAATGAAAGTTACATTTTAAAGTGCAGTTTTCAACGGATATTTTCTTTCAAACAACACAAAAAAATCTCTAAATGTCTTTCACAATGTGTTTATTGCGTCAGTTTATATTGCGATGACGAGACAAAAAATATTGTGATTAAGTTGAATTTTTTTAAAGTCTTGAAACTGAAAATGTAGCTTGCTTAAATGGGTTCACATCTTCTGCATTTTAAAAATATTTTTGATGGGGGGGGGGGACAGGTGACAATGTGAAATGTGAAGTCGGAGACAAAGAGACAGTCCTGCGCCTTCTGCAAGACATCCAATTGGTCACCCTCCCAGAGCCCAGCAGCTCCTCTCTTTGGTCAGACAACAGCCAATCACAGAGCCCCATGCTTGTCATCAGTGACGTGACGACGGTGTCCAACCCAGACGTCGCTAGTGATTCGGGCATGATGTCTGTCTCTGCAGCGTTTCCCCCCTCCTCCTCCCTGATCTCCTTACCGTCCCCGGGCTCTCATTCATTGGAAAAGTACGATTTTCTGCCCGGGACTGAGAGACTGCTGAGTAACCCAAACGTCACAGAGAACAGCCCATGGTACTTTTTTGGGTTCGAGCCGGACCCTACCGGTCGGCCACTGGACCGGAGCGCTGTAGTGTGTAAGCTGTGTGGGGAACATATCAGCTGTGGGGGGGGAGCAGCAGATCTCCAGATCCACCTGACCAACAAGCACCACATCAGAACACGTGACGGCAACAAGGACCGGAGCCTTCTGACAATAGGTAACTATTACTTAGGCCTTTAACAATTATTATTATTGGTTGCGTTATATATTTTTAATATCATATTTCATTGTTAGTTGTCGGCACTTGACCCTTTACACGTAAATGATGGGGCGTACAGTTAGAAAAAAATGTTTAGTGATAATAAAGAGGCGTGGTTTACTTCATAGGCAGTGTACCAGTGTTACTACATTATCCAGGTCACATAAAAGTGATAAAACCAATTTATTTAAAAAAGTAATCAATATTTTTTAATTTGACTAAAAGAGACTATTATATTTTTAATCGCAATTATTTCTGATACAATTAATTGTACAGCAAAATTTGGAATTGTTACAGCTCTATTACACTATTAGTGTCTAGACAAAAGGTACCCCCGAAGCAGATGGTAATATGTTTTTGAAGTATGAAGCCTTTTTGCCTTTTTTGATGAAAGGACTAGATGGAAAGTCAGAGGATCACCAAAGTTATTACTATAGGGGCATGAATGTTTGTACCAAATTCCATGTCAATCTATTTTTTAGTTGTAAAGACATGTCATTAAAAACCAAAAACCGTCAAACTGCTGATGGTGCCACAGGAAAAGTCAGAGGATCACCAAAGACATTGGGATACACCATGTTGAAACCATTGATGTCTGTACACAATTTAGGGTCAGTCCATCGTGTAGATGCAGGGTTTATCTGGGAATCACCAAAGCCAGTAGGATTCATCTTCTTGGGACCATGAATGGCTTTAAAAAATGTCCTAGCAATCCATTCAATAGTTCAGTAGCGACCAAGTGGCTGACTGATCAACCCTGCTGTACAGAGTGTAACTAAGCCACGCCACTCGCAAGGCTGAAAATAAGACCCAAGTTTAGAAATCAAAATGTTCCTTTTAACCAACCTGAAGTTATTTTGGTATAGTTATGTGATTCTAGAAACTCTTTTTCCAACAAACAAATGTACAGGTTTAACATGTAAACTGGTATCTTGCTAAAATGTTAAACAATATTTCTTAAGGCCGTATGGGTTGTGCAACAATATCACGGTGTTCTGTGGCTCTTATTGTTTCTATTTATTGATCTTTATTGTAAGTGCAGTTAAAGTTGTCGGCACCAGAGTCCAAGAAAAGTTCCCCAAGGGGACAATAAAGGATAACTGAATTGAATCTAGAGTAATTCCAAATTGATCTTCTACTTGTAAAACAAATGTCATCAAACTGTTGAAGCTTATTTACTGATTGAAGATTTTATTGCTTTTCACAAAAGGTCAACAGCGCTCCCAGCCAGTGATGCTTAACAGCGGTCTGGTCAGTACACCCCCGCTGGTGTTGTCCCCCAATGTGACCAATGCCATCGCCAACTTCCTCATCGTGGATCTCCAGCCCCCGGCTCTGGTAGAAGGGGACGGCTTCAAACAGCTGGTTCACACCCTGCTGCCCTCCTACAAGGAGCTGCCTTCGCCTCGGCAGCTGGAGAACCTCCTGAGAGAACATCACAACAGAGGCAAGGCGAGTCTGGCCCAGCTGCTGCGAAGGAAACTAGGAAGCAGCGAGACCGAGGAGATCTCCGACTACACGGCTCCCATCGGGTTTGAGTCCCGGAGACGTGGGCGTCCTCCTGGGTACCGGAGGGAAGTGCCTCACTTTGTCACTTTAAGCGTGGATGTTTGGTTCCACAGCTGGCAGGGCAGCGCTGAGCGCTACGTCACCCTCTGGGCACATTACATAGACTGTCATTTTACTTTTCAGAACCTAGCTCTGGGGACCCAAAGACTGACCAAGAGCGGGGGTAAAGACTGCAGCCTTCGAGCAGTGGAGGCCCAAGTGAAAGGGATGGCCCAAGAGTGGGGGATCTCCCAGCCTAACTTGGTCTTGCTGGGAGGGGAGGGAAGGAACAAGATGAGGCCGGGGCAGATAAAGAGCAAGAGAGGCGGAGAGGCTGGAGGAAGCGCTCCTCACCCAAACTCAACAACATTTCTCGAAAGGGAGGACCCCGTGTCCCCCGAAGAAGCACAAGGCTTGGAGCACACCAGCCATTCCAGTGAAGGACTACCATCCGTGCCGTGTTTCTTCAGCGCTGTGCAAGGCTGCATCGAGGAAGTGATGTCACACTCTGTCATCTCCAAGACCCTCAGTCATTTCCAGAGTATTCTCACAAACCTGTTCCTGCCACCTGCTCACAACAAAGGCTCGTATCCCCACACCCAGAGTCTGTTGCACACCCTGACCAAACAAGAACAGGCCGAGCTGAAGTCCTGGGCCCACAGCCGGCCAACATGGAACAAGCTGTACCCTCTACTGAGCATGCTCATCAAGCATAAAAGCCTTTTCTGTGATATGTTAAAAGAAGTGAAAGGCGAGGGCTCGTCTAAAGAAGACACAGGTTCCGAATCCAGTTCGTCTGGCAGCTGCCACGCCAACTCCACCTCCAACACGTCCTCAACCAGCGTCGCAACGTTGCGATCCGAATGGAAGGTTCTGGAGGAGCTGTGTTTGGTCCTCAAGCCCCTGGATGTGGCTTGTCGAACCCTCGCCAAGGAGGCGTTCCCCCGTCTGTCCCTCGTCAAACCCATTCTCACCGGCCTGCTCTCCCGACACCTCATGTCGCGGCCGGGCGACTCGTCATCCACCCTGAAGGAAGTGAAGAGGATGATGAGGAGCAACTTGGCGAGCTGTTACGAAAACCCCGTCGTCAACAGGGTTCTGTGCGTGGCATGTTCCCTCGACCCCCAGTTCCATGGGCTGGGCTTCATGGAGGACAAGGTGAGTCAAAAAGTTAGGATGCATTGACTATTTGGTAAACCCTGCCCGTCTTAGTTACTGTTGCTACGCCTGCAACATCAGCAGAAACTGTAATGTAGGCCGGTTGGGTAGTAATGTAGTATGTGTGAATAGAATGTAGACAGGTCAATCAATCATATGTATACTGTTGTGAGGTTTTAACAGCTTGTTAACGGGTAGTAAAATAAAATAAATGTATATTGTGATGTGTGCATGTAATACAGTACATGTTATTAAATAGGTGGATACCTGCCTGAGCTTTTTGCCATAACTCACTCACCATAACTCACTGCCATTAACACCAGTCACACCCAAAGCCCCACACACACACACACACACACACACACACACACCACACACACACACACACACACACACACACACACACACACACACACATACATAAATTTACACTTATCAAAAACCTGTTTGATTTTATTGACTTATTTCATTTGTCTAGTGGGCCAGACCCCCCCACACACACACACACACACACACACACACACACACACACACACACACACACACACACACAGATGGCAGGCAGTAACATAAAGTAAAATTACTAGTGCTGCCAGTTAAACGAGTTATTAATGGCGTTAACGCAAACTGAGCTGCAGCTGATACCAATTCCCCCCACGTCATTATTTTTTCACCCTTTTTTTGATGGACAGTGTTACACTGTGT
>NC_045734.1:2743578-2750897 GCF_008692095.1 Etheostoma spectabile | reverse complement strand
TTACTCCAAGTGAGAATGTTAGTGTGTAATTGAACACTACAGTAGGCCATACACAATGTTGTTGGCATATGACATGGCAAAACATTTGTTCCAAGCGAGCCGATCCACCTTTCCATGTTGATAAGAGCATTAAAATGAGAAAAAATAATGGGACAAAAAGAAATCAAGGGACATTTAGAATAGATAAAAATGTGCGCTTAATCGCGAGTTAACTATGACATTAATGCAATCGTGATTAAATATTTTAATTGTTTGACAGCACTAAAAACTGTTAAATGTTGTCTCAACATAAGCGGCTGTACAAGAACTTTTCAAAAATAAAGACTAAAATCTGCAAAATCTTTTTTTAAAGAATCTGATCAAAGAATGAGTAAGCAAGACTATGAATCTAAACAGGAATCTAATTCCAGCTTTCAGTTCTTGGTACCCTGGTCCCAAAACATTGATGTTTGCTATCCCGCCCTCTAAATAGCACGTACCACTGTAAAGCATAGTCAGACACATGCAAGTCTGATACTGCACATTTCACTAAACCAGTGTCCTAATAGGCTCACTGCCTTTTTATACTGTATATCTGCCACTTTCTTTCCATTTTGTCTTAAAATATGTATTCTTGATTCATACACATTGAGAGACTTCTGTTTCCTTGCTTATGTCCATATCTGGTGCTAATGTGGTTGAACGTCATTGGCCAGGAATTACATAGGAATCCCCCCCCCCCCCCCCCCCCTAGTAACAGTTTATTGTCTTTAAGGAGCAGACAGCCACCTTTGATTGGCTGAAGCAAGAGGCCGTCAGGATTGTGAAGGAGGACAGGAGGTGGAGCCAAGGTAAGACACAAAGCCAGATCAAGAGAAGCCCTTCCCCCGGCTCACCGGAGTCAGAGAGCGAGTTCCTACGGCGGAGCAAGCGACTCAAAGAATCCCACCCGATCAACTTCAGAGAGCTCATAGATGTCGATGATGATGACGAGAGCGACGCAGGAGAGGCTGAGGACTGTGAGTTTGTGGATCCAGGCTCTCAGGGCGGACTCTCCGGTATGGAGTTCCTCCTGGGAGACCTGTTCAGCTCCGCTCCCAAGGGCAGGCAGAGCTCCGTGGAGGAGTCAATAGACATGGAGATGTCCGTCTTCAGAGCTGACAAGGGGGCCTCTCTGGGAGTGGAGCCCCTGCAGTGGTGGAGGACCAAGGCAGTGCAGTTCCCACTGTTGGCGGCGGCGGCGCGGGCCTACCTGGCTGCCCCGGCAGTGGCAGGGAGCGCCGCGCAGGACTTTGTGCAGGAAGGAGCGGGAGCCGCGTGCAGGAAGAGAGCCAACATTCCACCAGAAAGTTTGGACTCAATTTTGTTTCTGCACCACAACCACATGCCCGACGCTGAGAGCGGGCAAGCCGCAGTTAGGAATGAGGACAGAAACAGTGGGATTGAAAAGGTCCCGTGAACACAAACCACATTCATTCTGTTTTCACAAGCTCTGATTTTTACACACACCCTCATTGGACAGCAAAGGTTTCAAATGTAACTTTAAGATGCAAATTTCCTCAACAGTAACTAGGGATGGGTATCATTCAAAACATTTAGATACCAATACCGTGACCTTTATGCCAGTTCCTGAACAATACTTTTTTTGATACCAATTTGATGAAATCCATTTGACCACAAAGAAATTACACATTATGGCACAAATCTTTTTATTTATTTTTCAGGTCCTACTACGTGAGCCTTGTCTGTGTTACGTAGAGTTTCTTCAGCGTGTCTCTACAACGTGTAACAGCCAATCAGCAGCATTATTAGATGAGAACAGAAGCATTCTGCATGCTGATTGGCTCACTGACGCTGATGAGATTTACTCCATTAGTATTGAAATTTGGTATTGAATGACGAGACATTTTTCAATACTCGATACTTTAGAGGCAATTCGGTCGGTGTCTGAAAGGTATTGACCTCGGTACCCAGCCCTAAAAGTAACAGTGATGTGATATTTTGTTTTTTTTATTTGCTGGACACTAAAACAAGGTTTTGTACTGTCTAGTTTTGACTGTTATCCTTCATCCTCATCTGCTTTTACTTTGTACTAAGTACCTTGTAGCATCTAGTGCCTTACCTCTCTTGGTTGCAGTCATACTCTTAATGCTAAGTTATAACTAATATAACTGTGATTACAAATGTGTAAATTGTCTAAACAAAGATGAAAGTCCTCCATGGTAGCACTGTGTCAACCTACTACCATGTGCCTTTATGCATTTTATGAATCAGTGTATTGACAAAGAAGACAGCAAGGATGATTTACAATTATCGATTTACTTTTTTTGGGGGCAGTAAACTAGTAACAGAACTTAAATTGTGGTTCACGTGATCATTAAAGAGGTTTGAAGAAAAACCAAAACATTTGAAGATAAAAAAAATTAATCTTTTTTTGTTTTGTTTCCTCTTCGTTACTGTCGTTCTGAAGATCATTTGTTCCATGTTTAGGTAAACCGAAAATTTAAAAAACAAAAACACTTCCGTAGTTGGACTCACTGTATTGTTGTAGACTGTGATGTTCTTGAAGTCTTCACATATTCATGAACGTGCAAAAGACCTGTCTTTGGTTTTTGGTGTCTCACTGTAATCTAAATATACCTGTCACATACTTTTTTTGTGTAAATAAATGCATAATACACTGTGTAAACATAGCACATGGTTCAGTAGTTTTATTTGTACTGTAAATGGTTTACAGACCGATAAAGGATGTTATACGCTTTACTCCACTACATTCATTTATAGCTTCAGCTATATTTACTAGTTACTTTGCAGGCGTCCCATGTTGTTGTTGTTTTTTAATCACCGATTTAAAAAAGACAATCACCTTTCGGGACTAGGGGACTCCATATAGAGGCGGTGCTGACTAATCTCCAGTATGGTATGGCACAATGTGGACCCAAAACCACCTGATATATTATACCTTTTTAACGTGCCCTCTACAGGATGTATTAGCATTTATCATGAAGCACAACCCAAGTGAACATCCAATATCAAAATATTAGTATAAATAAATAGGATAATTTTTACTTTTACGTCTAATAATTAGTACAGTATACAATATATATATATATAGGACATTTTATTATCAGAAAACAACTTTTGATTCTTAAGTGCAGTAAATATCAGACACGTTTAAGACTTACTCAAGTAATATTCTAAAAGGTGACTTTAACTTCTACCAAAGTCATTTTCTAGTAAGATACTTGTAGTTTTACTGTACTTTATACAGGACTGGTAGACTCATTCATAATCATCCCAGTTGTTTGTCATGTGCACATTTATGCAGTACTCTGCAGGCTGTGTGGAGCTCTCTGCTGTCCTCTGCAGGTCATCATGGGCTCTGACTCACAAGCGGCAGAGTCGAGGTCCTCGGCTCATATCCGAATTTGAATTTTAATTTAGGTTCACAATAAATTTCAGCCTGCGCAGTTGCACTTTCAACAAAGTTTTTGGTGCTTTTTTCAAACTTGTGATGCTTTTTTCTGCATTTTTTTTCTGCTGTTTTTTTTTTTATACGTTTTTCCCAATTTTTTTGGCATTCTCTCTGACATTTTTGTCAACCAAACTGTAAGGAAGAAGACTAATACAGCCAAAGATATTATCTCTTTCAATTACATCAAAGCAATAAACTCAAAATATCTGGCCCTTGATGTGATTCTCATTTTCCAGTGCGGTCCTTTATTGTAGAATCAACTATGGTTTACTCAGTAAAAAAGCAAATAATAAAATATCAAAGACTAAAGCTCCATTAATCAATAGTTTACATTGCCATAAATTCACATCGCTTCATCTTCAACAGCAACATACCTCTGCTCACTGGCCCTATATCAGTCTGCCAGCCTGTTCCCTATGGCACACAACATAAAACATGCATATCAAATAGATGTAACCGTCCCACAGCCCACAATGACCTGTTAGAGCGGTTTCTGACTGATGAAGACCTTGAGATCAGGGTCCTCAGTCCTTCCCAAAGGTGTGAGAGTCTACTCACTGATGAGGGCTTCCTTCAAGTTGTTTCCTTGTCTGGAAATTTGCCTTCTCTCAATACGAATAGACCAGTAAGGTGTCTGGGGTTGTGTCATACATATACTGAATGTGCAAAACGTATAGGGCAACTGGACTGCATTTGTTTGCTACTTAACAAAGAGACATCACACACACAAAAGCGACATACAAGGAAAAACTGTCCTAAAAACAATGGGCTTTTTTTCTGCAGTAAGGCGCTCGCCATGTGTGTATTGACAAATGATGTTAGAATTCATTCTGTTTTTCACAGATCCAGTGGTGCGAGGCGGCACAGTCTTCATCATTCCAACTGGTAATCATTTGAAAAAAATAAGTGTTAACACAGTCCTCCTTCCGTCCGCCAAACGTCCCACTGGGCTGTTCTGATTTCCAAAACCTGTTCAAAAACAGCCACGTTATTGCAGAACACGATGCACAATTAGTCTACAAAAAGATGTAGCATAGCGGTGAAGAAGAAAAAAAAAAAGTGTCTTACGTTGGGCTGTTCAGAACAGAACCATCTACCCAGTTCCATGCTCCCTCTTCGTCTCTGTCAGTCAGACCAATCCAGGAAATACGCTTCAAGGAATTGATGAACGCCTGCAACAGGACCCAAAATTGACAAAACTTAATCTTAAAATGGGGATGATAAGAAACGATGAAGACCATGTTATGTTTGTTGTATGCATTTATTTTATACAGTAACATTTTTGCATAAGTGCAGTGAATACATACGTGTATTTAGGTCTGTGTGTGTGGATGTATGTAATGGATGTGTATATAGGTAGCCATGCACATACCTAGACTTGGCTTACTTTTATACAAGCTTCATTGTCCTGTTTTATTTTTATTTTAATAATTATAATAATTATAATTATTGTGATTTGTGTATAGGACAAAAAACAAAAATAAATAAATAAATATATATATATATTTATTTTTATTTTTTTAAGTACAACAATTTTAAGTGCAATTGTGATTTGTGTATAGGACAAAAATAAAATAAAAAAATAAAACAAAAATAAATAAATATATATATATTTATTTATTTATTTTTGTTTTTTGTCCTATACACAAATCACAATTGCACTTAAAATTGTTATACTTGAAAAAAATGCTAATAAACAGAGTTTTGAAGAAAATGGGGATCTCATTACAAGCCAGTCAAACAGCAACGTTAGGGAACAAAATCTTGAACCGGTTTTCTTTTTACCTGCTCTTCTTTGTTGTTCACGACGACCAGATCTGCCCCTCTGTCTCTGCAGTCTTGTCTGCTGTCCTCCCAGCTCATTTCGACGGATGAAATGTAGTAGAAGCTGTTATTGAATGACGTGCATCCATTTTTGCAGAAGTGATCTGCAAGCGTAGACAAGCCAGGAAGTGAACGTGGTTAATGTTCATCGCATTAAAGATCCCAACGGCACTTTATGAGGTTTTTTAACATTAATAATAATAATAATAATACATTTTATTTATAATGCCCTTTACATTTCAAATGAAATCTCAAAGTGCTTGCAGAGCACTTCTGCAAAGATGTGTTCCCCCATCCCTGAATAAATTCCATAAAACGTGGGACCCCCACCTATCATGAGCCAATAGTAGACCCCCCCCCCCCCTCCAATTTTCTATTTTTATTAATACGTTTTTTTCCTTTGTGTTGCTGTACTCCTTCACCTGTCAGTACATTCCTGTGCATCACAATGAATAGGGAGGGAGATGGGTGGCTAAGTTAGATGAATAGAAGATACATGTTTAGGATCTGGTTATAGGGTGGTGATGGTGGGGCGGTGGGGGATGGGTGGGAATGTATACATGTGTGTGTTTTTGTTCTGTTTTAAAAGCAAGAAAAATTTCCAAAAAAAAGTTTACACTCACTGAATTCAGCTGAAGTTTGGTTTCTCATTTGAGCCCAGGTCTTGCTGTGAGTCTGCAGTTTGATTCCGCCTGCAAGGGAGAGCACATTCACACAGCGAGACTTCTTCACAGGAATCTAAACAGTTGATGACTTGGTGGTAAATTAATGGATGTTTAGCAGTAAAAATCTTGTTTTCTTAGAAAGAAAAAAAAAGAAGTAGTAAATGTCTTACAGTGGAGTCCCGTGCCTATGATGCCAGCCAGGAGGAGAACACAGAGCAGCACCAGGCACACAGTAACCGCCCAGCCTGTTGAACATGTCGTAAAGAAACATTTTCAATAGTTGTTCAAACAGCAGAGGGAAAATTGAAATGTGTGTGTGAGCATACACTCGCCTGGTTGCCGTTGTACCGCAACACTCTGTGTTCCAGCTGTGTGACC
This sequence comes from Etheostoma spectabile, assembly GCF_008692095.1. Taxonomy (NCBI): domain Eukaryota; kingdom Metazoa; phylum Chordata; class Actinopteri; order Perciformes; family Percidae; genus Etheostoma; species Etheostoma spectabile. The sequence continues at coordinate 2,744,576 of NC_045734.1, read as the reverse complement.
GTTGTAGATGTCTGCGCTTTCATAAATGTCCACTGTCCTCTCCTCCGCCCCATCACTCTCTCCAGTTGGATTCACCTTTCGCTGTTGTTCACAGGGATCATTGTCATAAATGCACTCAGACATCTCCATTTGTGTCTACTTGATCTGTCTGCGGTTGGCTTCTTGTTTCCTCTAACGAAGCCAAGCTTCTTACACCAAATAGGAAAATTTCGGTGGTTTATTTCCAATAAGTCTTTGTGTTTTGTGGTTCTGTCCAGAATCACCCTTCCCTGTTTACTGTGGCACACTTCTCACTTCTTATAAACTGACAGGATGTTTCACCATCTTCTGTGTGTTACCAACTGGAGTTAAATGAAAGTCTGTGTGACAACATCTGTTTCAAGGGCCTTCACACACTTGACTTAATCAACACTGACATTTCCTAAATGATGCAATACCAGAGCATCAGTCACTGCATCCAAAGTATTCAGCATTCAGATTTATACTTAAGAGGGAACTTGCACATGCACGTCTTATCACATTTGTGTGGGGTTAGTATAGCTCATCAATGTTTTATTCATATATTAATATATTTTGGTTTATCATTGATTATTATTGTCATTATTCATGCGACATCATGCAGCAATTTCGACATTAAAGCTGGTCAAGGTGGAGCTCATTTCTTTTTAAGAGCTGAAAGAAATGATCGATCAGTCAATTAGTCAAGCCACAAAAGATTAATCAGCACCTATTTTGATAATTGATTCATTGTTTGAGTCATTTTTCAAACAAATATGCCCAGCTTTTTTCGGGGTCCAGTTTCTCAAATGTAAGGGTTTGCTACCAATCCAATTATGTTTTGGTGTTGGACCGTCGGTCAGACAAACCAAGCAGGCCGGCTCTGTGGTCGGCAGGAAGCTGGACTCACTGGTGACGGTGGCAGAGAGGAGGACATTGGACAAACTGCAGGACATTACTGACAATGCCAGCCACCCCCTGCACACCGTCATCAGCACCCA
>NC_045734.1:2731353-2743568 GCF_008692095.1 Etheostoma spectabile | reverse complement strand
TTCAGTGGAAGGCTGCTCCTTCCCAAGTGCCGGACCAACAGACTCAAGGATACATACATACACACACACACATACATACATACATACATACAGTACACATACACACATACACACACATACATACATACATACATACATACATACATACATACATACATACCAGAAAACTCCGATATGCAGTAGGTCTACGTGGGATAGCCGTTAAAACGGCTGAAACAGAGCGGGCTCCAGAAGAGTTACATGATGTGTCCCGTGATGTAACCCTCGTTCAGTGTTAGCCTCTCTAGTCTGCATCAAAGGAATGCGGCCGTTCTGCAGGGAGGGAAAAATACAAATGAGGGGATCCAACGCATGAATACATACACACATACATCACAACATTGACTAGGAGTTCTATAGTATAAGGTTATGCACAGGATGACCAAATTAAAACAAACAAAAGCAGCAACTTTTGTCGGCACCCAGCTTTATCTTGGGACATTACATAAACTCAAACCCATGAAAAATGACAGGAACCAGAGGCTGTCAAGTTTGCACTCTTAACCATTAAACACAAACAACTTCATGGGACACACTCATCCAAAAAAAACTATGAATGAACTGGGATATGCAATGCATTTATGAAAAAAGTATAAGAAATGAAAAATGGCCCACAGAGAGACAAAACAAGAGACAAACTTCTTTCTTATGAGTGACACCCCCCAGCATGCAGACCAGGGGTGGGGATGGGTGTGGGTGCACTTCCATTCAGACACAGGGGAGACTATGTATCTTTACTGACATCTCTGCAGTCCACTACTAGGAAAGGAACACAGCCAAGGGGGGAATTGCTCAATAGTTAGGAGATTGGATGCAGTTGTACCATGCTGACAGAAATGTTGTATTTAAAATAAATAATAAAAATAAGTTTAAAGACTGGAAATAATACTTGCGGGAGGAGCATGACACTTTTAAAGTGCCACTGGACCTAGATTAATTACAAAAGACTTAGTGGAAGCCAATTAACACACTCTTTGACTCAGTCAAGATAGCAGACAGTGCCGGGCAGATGTTGAGCGTGTGGGAACCTGTCAGTTAAGACTAAGGTCGTGTTGCGCTGCCTGGGAGAATGGCAGAGGCATGCCGAAGGCCTTGGGCATGTAAAACACACAAAACAGAGATAAGAACCAACATGGCTACATTTCTGTCCGCTCTCATTAGAACAAACAACACACACAGCATATATTTCTGCTCTATCAGCCACTAGAATTAGCTGAGACGGATGCGTCCCTGAAATGAGTGCCTACAGCCAGAAAGAATGCCCACAACAAAAGAGGAAAGTAAGCGAGCGAGAGAACCCAGTAGTTTGTGAGTGTGTTTCAAAGGTGCTTACGGGCCTAGGTATGCATGTGATGCTGGGTTATCACATGGACTAATGACCACAATAACGGAGCGAAAGAAGTAGTGAGAGGTGGGCGGGTGTGCCAATGTGTCCATCTGTGAGGTCACCCGGCAGTCTGAACCAGGTAACTGACTCACGCATGATAAAAGGGTGTGTAAGTAAGCAGCAGACACACTTTAGATATGAACCAACTCAGCATAAACAATTTTACCAGCATTCACAGCTGTTGAAACATTTCTGACTGATCCTGTCCTAGTTGATGGACTTCGCCCCACTGATCTAGCAGTCGAGGGATGTCATCTTTATACCAAAATAAACAACAAATGTATAAAACAGCAATAACAGTAAAACGCTGCTTGACATACTGTAGCTACGACAATGGGCCAGGAAAAGCACATATTACAAGAAACAAAATGTCGAGCCAGCACATCTCTGCATTCACGCTAACTCCCATGGACATGTCAAGACAAACATGGTGGGTTACAGGTGGTTGTAAGCTTGATTGGTGGAAGGATGTGATGAGATGGGAAGACTTTTATTTTGAAGAGACATGGTTACTGAGGAACCCATGAAGGATGGAAAAATGCGTGATCAAAGCTGGCGCGGACCAACGGTGGGTGCAAATGTACCTCCTCGGGAAGGCTGTATTAGAAGGTGCTTCATCGCTGGTATTGACTCAACGTTTAATCCCAAAAGCCAAGCTAAATCAAGCGCACCTCAAGACTCCAATCTGACTAAAAACTACCAAGGAGGTATTTTCCCCCCAAGAGGTTTGGTTAGGACGGGTGATGCTGCCCTCAGTCGGTCCACACGGATGGGATGGGATGGGGGGTGGACCAGGAGATGACATGGGTGAACTCGCTCAGATCAAGGGTGAATCCAAGGGACTTTTCAATGGAAAATGTGCAGGGAGAGGGGGGAGGGTGTTCCATGTTACCTGGAGTGGGGAGGGGGCGGGGTAGGGTGCCAGCACACGACCTCCGTCTCCTCCAGATCGGCTCCGCATTCAAACTGCCTTCCTGCTCCCGCACCGAGGGCCAGCAGGGAGGCCGTACTCGCACACTGCTCCATTACACGCTGAGAGCAGAGCACAGGACAGGACAGGACAGGACAGTTCACGGTCAACACCAGAGACTAGGAGAGATTCAACAAACCAGGATTTAATCAAAACAGACATATATACCAAGGCTGAATCACCCAAACACAGATAAAAGACAGAGGTGACCCTGGCACCGTGCACATCAGGGAATGCACACACGAAGAGCTAATGAAGTTGAAGCTTATAGGTTAAATAGCGCTGGAGCTGATGCAGGAAGACAAAGCAGGGAGATAGATGAGGAAAGAGAGAACTGGAAGATAAAGGAGCATATACAGAGAAAACGGGAGTACAGACAGAACAGAGCAAGACAACAGTGAGGACAACAGCAGGCACAAAGAATGGGCGCACGACTCCCAATTAATTTGCAAAAGTGATATTCAGTTCAAATTTAGGTGGGGCCAGCATCAGCAGAGCAGGGTTACTTCTCAGTGTGTTTCTTCACCTTCAGCTCAGCAGGGTTAAAAATAGAAGAGAAGTGGACAATTGCACCATGTTTTCAGCAGCAGCGTGCAGAGCTCGTTAGCACTCCTCTATTCCAAGGAGTGCAGAGGAAGTAAGAAGGAGAAGGGAGACGAATGCAAGGGTTAGAGCATTGAGGGAGTTATCAAGAGATGGCATCACACCATCAGTGACACAAATTGAAGAACAGAAGTGTTTTAAATTTAATGAGAGGGTGGTTTTCCACTGCGGGGAAAAAGGTGGCAGGCCTCACTTCTACTATACTACTAAACTGTGCAAGTTATAACATGGATGGGCCTTCCGTTGCATGCCATCTATGATAATTTACTTAACAGCAGATTTAAATAGGACGATTCTTTTATAGTCCGACGGCTATTTATGACCACGAACGAAAGCAATAACAACACATGTATTATGCATATACTTCAGTCAGTGATCTGGATCAAATGGGTGCTACGGCAACATCAAAATATATAATATAGCGGGCAATATATCGATATGAGACTAGATATTGTCATAGATTTGGAGATCGTAATATGGCATAAGTGGTGTCATACCCTGGTTTAAGGTTGCATGACAGTAAGTGATGTACTTTTCTGAACTTACCAGACTGTTATAAAGTTCTATATTGCTTTACCACTTAGTCAGTATCCATTACTGATGATTATTTATCAAAATCTCCTTGTGTAAATATTTTGTGAAAGCACAAACAGTCGACACACAATATAATATCGGTATCATATCAAGGTATTTTGTCAAAAATTCCAAATGATCCTCTGACTTAAGCTTCTACGTTCCAAACGCTTTGACCTGCCAAAACTTTATAAACAGCCACGCTATTGCATTTTATTTTCAGATTCAAAATGACACCTTACCAGCACTTGGTGCACTTTTCCTTACATACAGAGACCAGGACGTCTCACAGGCACTTATTCCAATTCCTCCATATAGAAAACAACTATGGTCAGAAATCCTTTTCTATCCATACAGCAAGATTTGGAATGACATTTCCACACACATCAAAACACTATCATCCATCACATATTTCAAAAAGGCATTCCAGAGCTCTTCTTAACAGCACACATGCACACATCAATTGCTCTTTATTGTCCAGTCTGTAGTTGTCTAGTCCACGCTGATGTCCCGTACAACTGTTTCTGTCCTCATGTGCCGTACTGTATTGTCTTACAGTTTGGGTAACTGTGCCTCTTTGCTAAAGACTTGAATGTTCAGACATCTTTTCCTCCCAAGGCAAATTCTATCGTTTAGCAATTCAAACTATGTGATGTCAGACAATAAAAACAATTACATTCAATTTCAGACAAAACGATTTGTACTTTCACTGTGCTTAGCAACACATTTCAAAACGTTGGTAGAACCTGTCTAACCTGACATTTACTTTCCTAACATGGTTGGTCTAACGAATCACACGTAAAGAGATTGCTGACACCACTCATTTGGAGGAAGACAAACACCATCTGCATGCATTTCAAATAAGCAGCTGAATCCCATGACGAATACCAAAAAAGTCAGTGTGCAGCAACAGAGAAGAATGCTAAAACAGAATTGGAATACAAAACTGCAAAGGAAAAGGAGGAGAAATTTTGGATTTAAATTGACTTTTGGGGGATAATGCAGCTTAAACACATGCCACAGGACTTAAAGCCGTAATCACAGAGGCATGAGAAGTGAACGTCACTCCTGTCCAAAATAAGACAATGACAAAGTACTCTTTTTTTTTTTTGGACTTCCTGAGCAGGGACGCTAGTGAGGAAGGATGAGGAATCTGGGAAAGATTACTTCAGCACAGTGTCTAACTAGTAACGGGATGACAGGAGCGTGGCTCATCTCCAAACCAGGGCCAAAAAAAAAAAAAAACATTTCTATCCCTTGAATCATGTAGACAAACTGCTCTCCATCTGCACACAGAGGACGGCTGAGTGAACAAGACTCCTGTATTAGGTTTGGTGTGTACAAATGCCAGTGAGTGTGTACAACATCTGTGTGAGGTGGCTAGAGTGCGTGGCTGACGGTTAAATCCCGGATAATCAAACAGAGCGTGGCAAGTTTGAAGAAAGTTAATGCTGCCTGGTTTCTTTCCCTTTGTGTGAAGAAAAACACATTTGTAAAGAGAAACACACGAGCACAAGGCCACACACACACACACACACACACCACACACACACACAATGTCATACTTCCTCAGTGGACTTTGCGGTCATATCCTGTCTCAGCTGTTGGAAGCTGTCCTAATAAGGGAGCCCTCACTCTTTATTGTGCTGCTCTCATCAACCTCTCACACCAACATTTTTTCCCTCTCCAGCCAAACACTCCAATCCGAAAGATAGAGTGGGGTCCATTACTTTCTCCCCCCATGACCCAATCAGGGTGTCGACCACAAACCCGTAAGTGCTTCTTTGGTGGACATGCTCACAAATGAAGTTAGTATAGGTAACCCCTGAAGCTGAGCATGCGTAAATCTGAGTTTAACCTTGACTTCACTCAACAACAGATCTGTCCTGTGATCAAAACACAAAAGAAAAACCGGGAGGGGTATTGCAGTAGAGATGCAGAGCGATCGATTAATTGATTAATGTCAACTATTCAAATCGCCAACCGTTTGAAAATTGATCAATCACTGAGTAATTTCTCATGAAAGACAGAGTAAATGTCCGATTGCAGGTTCTAAATGTTAATAGCTTTTAGTGGGGACAATCAAGACATTGAGGAATCATCTTGGGTTTTGGGAAACAGTGAACCAATTTTCAAGATTTCTGACATTATAAACCAAAAAACTAAGGGAGATTAATCAACAATGAACATAATCGTATACGGCAGCAAGCTACAAACTTTACATTTTTGGTTTGAAGCACACAGCCAGCCAGATTAATTCATGGACCACTTATCAGTTCCGAGCATATTGTAATCCTTTATCAGCGTTAACTTCAATGCAGTTTTTTTTTCTAACTAGTTTCAACGCATTTAAATAACTGAAAATACGTATTCAGGTGTACAGCTGACTAGATGTGGATATATTATTTTAACCAAATCATAATTTATTTTTTAATTAGTGAGGTACTCTACAGTTTGTCACCTGGCAACAGAAGAAGTACCCTCTGAGGGTTCAGTACCCAGGTTGGGAATCACTGGCCAAAGAGCCGTCAAGTTTTAGAAGATTTCAACTTGGCCGTGAAGAACCGACACCGTACATCAGATCAGACGGCATACCACAGTGTGGGTCATTCTTGTGTCCGTCAAAACACAAGCATAGAGGAAGAAGTTTTTTGTGACTCATGCACACGACAGACAGACTCAAACAACTTCTACAGCTATGCGGTCCCACCACACTAACATTCTTGTGGCGAGGAGTAGTTGCTTCTAAGAGTTTTAAATGGCTTTAGCCACTTAAAGCCTGGGCATTAGTCATCAATCTGCGTAAGGCCATTAGCAGCAACGCTAAAATTGTATCTGCTAATGGGGAAGCCCGGGAATTACACTGCCAAGCCACTTACCATCCTCTGCCACCACACAACACAGCAGTACACACTCTTATCAGTGTCCACTACTCACTGAAAAACGTTGGGGAGTACACACTCACAGCCAGTTGTTAGTCTATCACCCAGTGCCCCTGACTATTGTCACTGCAGTGTATTCCTCATTATAATATGCCATCCTTGCTATTTCAGCCTAAAGCACACACACTTGCTGTTGTGGCTTGGCCAAGTGCTCCGCTGACTCAGCCTCATTTGAATGGTCACACAGCTAGGCGCTCGGTGTGTGTGTTGTGTGTTAGTTTGGCCATCATCCAATACTCGCCTTGCCATTCTGACTTAAAACTATGAACACCCTCCCCCCGCCCCAACAAATTGTTGCCTAGTTAATGTAGGTAGCTGCAGAGAGAGCACACATGCACACACGCCCACCCCATACTCCACAGACTTTTCAGGGACCTCTGCAAGGCCAGCTGTCTGATCTACAGGACACCATCTTACTAGTCTTAGTGAGGAAGGAAACTGCAGGATACTGTAACTTAGTAATGCAGCATTCAGTTAGGTAAAATAAAAGTGTTGCTGATGAAAGAACATAAATGCCTCTACTTCTTCACTATCAGTGGGCTATCTCATGCCCATATTTCAAATACATTTTTCCAAGACATGACATCAGTCACCTAACTCATGTTTAGTTGAAAGATTGAATCAAATAAGGGCTGCAAATGCAATTAATGATTATTTTATGTTTGAATATTTCAGTTATTTCTGAGATTAACAGTTAGAAAAGCAAAACTGCCCATCAAAATTTCCAAGAGCCCAAGGTGACACTCGAATTGCCGTGATTTGCCTGTCAACGTTCAAGATGTTTCATTTGCAAATAGATTTTTAATAGAGACAAATGAAAAAGTGAAAAAAACAATGGATGCCATATCTGCCATTACACTTGGGATAGACTAATTATCAGGGCATTTTTTGGTAGTTTGCAGATTATCTGTATCGTCGTGTTATTTGCACATATACCGATAACATTAACGTATTTAAAAAAGTGCTCTAGTTTGGCTCTGTCTGTCCTCTGCTCCGGTTTCACTCACCACTGAGTCGACTTAATGTCCCGCCCACACACTATCTGAGTATCTTTTCTTTTTTTTTAAATTATTTTTTCCACCTTAATGGACATGACAGCTGGGTGATAAAAGGGGGAAGACATGCGGAAATCGTCACAGGTCGGACTCGAACCCTGGACCTCTGCATCGAGGCATAAACCTCTATAGTATATGTGCGCCTGCTCTGTCAACCGAGCCAACCCGGCCACTGACTATCTTTCACTGGGTGTTATGTTGAAAATTCTGATATTAAATTACTGCTTAAAGCATCTAAAGTTTGTAAATCTGAAATGTTATTTTGACTTAAATATTTTCAGTTTCACTGTAAATACATATATGTTCCAGATATCAGTATTGTTCATTAACTACGTATCGTCAGCATCCTTGAAAACCTGACAGCCAATCACTACATTACACCTAATTGTAAATAGGCAATAGAGCGGAGTCTAAGCAATAGAGTGGTTACCTGCCAATTGGAAGGTCTGAGTTCGATCCCTGGCTCTGCAGTCTTATGTCAAAGTGTCCAAGACACTGAGTTGCCCCGATGCTGCACATAGGAGTGTAAATGTGTGTGAATGTTTATCTGATGAGCAGGTGGCTCCTTTTACGGCAACCTCAGTCACAGTGATATAATGTGTGTGAATGGTGAATGGTTGCTGTACTATGTAAAGAACTTTGAGTAGTTAAGACTAGAAAAGCACTATATAAAAACAGTCCATTAGATTTAATATGGAAATGTAACCAACACATAAGTTTAAAAAAAGAAAAAATACGAAAATAATCAAATTGAGCCAAGACATCATCTTAGTCTCCAGTTCAACTGTGTCAATCATGTGGTGATCACAATCACAAAAACATACAATAATATTTCAAAACACATCCAAACAAAACCTCCTGGTCAATCTTTATAAAAAAAAGCAGAGAACTAAAGACAAACATACAGCAGTACGTGGCTGGCCTTGGCATGGTTGACTTACACTCAGAGTGTGACCACCACTTAACAAGGAAGCGGGTTAAATCGCCGCAGTCAGGACCATAAAATGCTATCTGACGCTCAACCATTCCAAGAAGTTAACTAGCAGCACTGAGGGAGGGTGCTGCGCGACAGTCACTTCACAGCCGTAAAATCTGTGGACTTTGATTTGCTCTGTGTGTTCACTATTCACATGTCTCCCCTGCATTGAAAGCGAGCTGACGTGCTCACAGTTCAAATAATAACACAGACTGCAGGTGTAACCGTTGGACATGGAGAGAAGAGGAAAAGAGAAAGAGAGAGGAGCAGACAGTGAGGGAGGAGGAGCAAATATAAGAAAACCCCAGCTTCTGTGTGCAGAGTGACACACCCATGGTAGCTCTGAAACCCCGTCATTATAGAGGCTCACAAATGATAGCCTGGTTAAAACAACTGGCTAAGCAGCAAGACTCAGCCCCCACAGACAAAATGGCTAGGAACAAATTCTGGGCACCAAACGAAATGTCCAACTAAGTTTTGTTTTGCCCCTCCTTATTACCTCTTACGAAGGGACATTCTTAGAATACAGCATGTCCAAACTTGCTCACAATCTTTTCCATCCCATACCAGCAGGTCCAAGGAACAGACATGCCTGCAGTTTATTTCAAAACTATGACAGGCATGTCCATGCTGCACTGAAACTGGGTGGTTGATGACATTTGACATTTGGTGTGGGAGATCTGGATCAATTCCCACTGCAATACATCAAGTGTCCCTGAGCAGACCCTTAACCATAGTTGCCCCAGAGGTGTGCAACCTCTGATAAAATAGCAATTGTAAGTCGCTTTGGATAACAGCATAAAACATGTAAGATGTATTAGTAATAAAAACTCACCAATAGTGACTGGACAGCTCAAATCAACAATTATTCACAGTTAGTTTGGACGCGCTATCAAGCATGTCTGAGGTTGGGTCTGTATGTTGTTATGTGGAACGTCACACACAGAAACTAAAGAAGACCATGACTGCAAATTGAAAGTAGCAGCTTACTCCCAAGGTGATCCACGATGCAGATTTAAATCAGACAGGTCCCTCTGGGTAATCAGCATCCGTTCACATCAAAGAACTGTAAATGGAGAAGGGTTGTGTAGCAAGCCTCCACACAAGGGACAGACAATGAAGCAGCAAACACCAACCACACCCACACGTCCAGACCCACACAACAGGTTCTGCTTTTCCCCTCCCTGCTCCACCACCACATGAGCACTCCTGTCTCCATCCTCTACCTGGCAGACCACATCAAAAGACAGCTGCTGAAACAATAAACAGTGGGGTTTTTACAGTAGACTTTCCAACACAAAATTGAACAAAGGCTAAGGCAATCTGAAAAAAAAAACACGCCATGCAAGCATAGTCACCTGAAAGCACCATGCAGCTTCACTGTCCGCAGAGAGTGGGCGTCTCAGGTAATAGGAAATTGTTAAGTACGCCGAGATGGACTTTGACTCCTAACTTACGGCTGTGACGCTGCGGGCTGCCGGTCACTTCCGTGTACTCTCACCTGTCCCGAATACCCCCCAGCCGGGTGAAACTGGCGGAAAAGTCTGGTAAAACCTTGCTGCTCGGCGTTTAAAAAAGCAGAAACAGAAAACCTCCACATGTAATGTTATGGCGTTAACGTTATACCTGCCCCTCACAAACCAGAAAATTCAAATAAAAATGCTATGTTAACAATAGCTAGTTAACGTTACGTTAGCGGTCTTGATATAAACCATTTGGTATGGCACGCAAGTTTTGTTAAACTTTTCTCACTCTGGAGAACTTATTCAGCAAGTGTACGAAGGAATACACAAATGCTAGCTAAATTAGCTTACGATGGTAGTAGCCTGCTAACGCTGCGTTTCCAACAGCCAAGTTCACCAAATTAAAGTCACTCCTCTTTCCACCTCAACAAATCCCAACCAGCTGGTACCAGCCGAAACACCAAGTACAGGCCATTACCTATTCCGGAGAATGTTAGGCTTGTTTTTAAAGTCCATAAGTGTTTGCGAGGTGGCTTCAGGCCTAGCCTAGCCTAGCCTAGCCGAGTGCTGCTGCTGGCTGCTGCGCCGCTGATACATCCAAACCTCGGTCCGCAGCTCGGAGAGAGAGAGAAGGGAGTTGAGACGAGAAACAAAACACCTCGGTGCTCGGACAAACGACGACCCACAATGCACAAACAAAGTGTCCACCCAGGGCCACGGCACTCTAAAGAAGAGGAGAAAACACCCACCTAGCAATCGCCTGTCTTCCTCGCCGGGCTTGTTGGTGTTCACTTGTCTCGGCCTTCCTCTCCGCTGGGGGGGAAGAGGTGGGGGGAGTGAGGAGAGAAGGAAACAGCATGGAAGAGAATACAGCGGGGGGGGGGGGGGGGGGACAAGTTTGAAATAAAGGACAATATAGGCTTCTTTTCACAAGTCACTAACTCATTTTGTCTGACAGCTGTTGTTAATAGGCCACATCACGGATAGTGACTATTAAAGGTTAGACTTTTTGAATATTATTATTATATTATTATTATGTGTTGTTTGTGTGTTAGATAAAAAAAAATAAAATCGTAACATTTTATTTATTTTCTCTATCAAAATGGGGGGGGGGGGGACAAAGATTATTTGCAGAGAAGCTTTCTATTTCCCTGTTTATATAAGCCTAATTAATTAAGCCCATTCTCCTACATACGCATTCAGTAGCCTTAGTCAGTTTTTTTTTTCAAACTAGGAGAAAATATAACATTATTTTTGTTTCGCAATGGAAATGGCTTCTAAATTTAAAGAGTTCCGATGTTGCCTCTTGTGGTCATGGTAGTGCTATTACACAGCAGAGGTAGCCACATTAGTTGTACTTACTGTAGGCTACGCTTATTGAAGGCACATGTACTGTACTTAGTATTAGTATTCTATTTGATGCTATTTTTGCTACGTTATACTACTAGTTACATCTATAATATGTGATCAGCTATTAATACTTAAGGATTTAATCGAGTTTACGCCCAGCAGTATAGGCCTATATGAAGTTAAATAAGTAGGGCTGCAATACACATTATTTTCATAATCAATTTATCTGCCAGTCACAACAAATCAATTGGTCTATAAAATATCAGAAGCTACTGAAAAAGCCCCTGACGTATTTCCAAGGGCTAAGGGAAATGTCTTCAGACTTAGACCTAGACTTCTCTTTATTGATCCTTTGGGATACTCCCGCAGGAAATTGAAAGTTCCAGCAGCAGTTTTAGCAAGAAAAAAGAAATAAAAGTAGATAAAAAGACAGTATAAAGACAACAAAATACCAATAAAAATAATAACAACCATAAGAACTCGTCAAATAAACAAGAAAAGACCTAAATTATTATTAAAGTGTCAGTCCAGTGTTAAAAAATTATTATAAAGTGACCAGGTATGAATTTAAGTCCAGGTGTGCATGTATGTGTGTGTATGTATGTATGTATGTGTGTAGGTATGTATTGTATGTATGTGTGTATGTATGTATGTATGTGTGTATGTATGTGTATGTTGTATGTATGTAGTGTGTATGTAGTATGTTGTATGGTATGGTATGTATGTATTATGTATGTATGTAGTGTGTATGTATGTATGTATGTAGTGTATGTATGTATGTGTGTGTATGTAATGTGTGATGTATGTGTGTGTATGTATGTATGTATGTATGTGTGTATGTGTAGTTGTATGGGTAC
>NC_045734.1:2731151-2731328 GCF_008692095.1 Etheostoma spectabile | reverse complement strand
TACATACACACATACATACATACATACATACACACATACATACATACATACACACACATACATGCACACCTGGACTTAAATTCATACCTGGTCACTTTATAATAATTTTTTAACACTGGACTGACACTTTAATAATAATTTATGGTCTTTTCTTTGTTTATTTGACGAATGTTCTTA